>NW_009737193.1:0-46682 GCF_000703405.1 Apaloderma vittatum
CTGTCCATGTTAGAGGCCGGCCTAGCTCTAACCCAAGACATAACTCTAAAATACAAATTAATAAACGATAATTACAGTGACTGCTGTTGGTATTTCACATTGATGTTCTGTCATTTCAGGATACCTATATCAACCCTATTCACATGTGACAATGAACAGTTTGGGCCCTCAACAAAGACAACCACTGCAAAAGCCTGAGGAGAGTGCAACATCTTGTTTTGTATGGAGAAAGAAGGGGGAAAAAAAATCTTGCTTTCGTCATCTTTTCTTACCCAAACTCTCTTCTTTTCTGCCCCATCGCTGTTACAGGGCACATCACTAGCCTGCCAGTCCTCTTATCTCTTCTTCTTTTAGTCTCACTTTTACTCAGCTGATAGAAAAGTAAGACAAAGGAAAAGCAAATACAGTATGAGTGCACTTGGTAGACAGTGGGGAGAAGATCACTGAGAGAAAGTAAGACAAGGGGAAAAAGAAAGAGAAAAGTCTTCTTCAGAGGCAGTGAATGAGTGGAACAGTCTTTTTTGTCTGATATATCTTAGTTAGTAACCATGCACTACTTACTCACAAAACTCATTTGTATATATGTACCTGAAGAGGAGAAAAGGTTAATTAAAAATCTAAAGTTCACAGTTGTGTATGGATATTTGTTAAAGATACAGTAACAAAAGCTGTTTAAACGACTACAGTATCTTTTTGTTGTTGGTTAGAAGCAAAGCCATCATCTTTGCTAATCTGGGACATTCTCACAGTAATACTGTTCAAAACACCTCCCCCAGATCCTTGCCTGCTGACACAAAGAGTGGTCAGGTGTAAAAGTATTAATGCAATTTATATTGGTTAGGCTTACTCTGAAATCACAGAATCAAGGAATGTTAGGGTTTGGAATGGACCTCGAAAGATCATCTAGTCCAACCCGTCAGCCAAAGCAGGATCACCTAGAGTAGGTCACACAGGAACGCGTCCAGGCAGTTTTGAAATCCTGCATGCAGTCACCAAAGCTCAATAAAGTTAGCTCAAAACGGCTGAGAAAAGGTCCATTTAAATGACCAGTATGATGTAGAAGTTATTTTGTGTAAGTAAGTGTGAGTAAGATCTTGTGAGTAAGATTTCCCTGCCTAGCAGGGAAAAAGCAGCAAAAACAAGGCTATCGCTGTTTTCTATAAATATATCTGGGGAATAAACAGCAGAGAGGGCAGTTCAAGCAAAAAAAAATAACGCCTAAAATGAGCAAAATAACATTTTATGATAAAGGGCAATGCTGGCACAAGAACAAATGAGCAAAAACCTTGCTATGATTCAGTTTAGCCTACAATTTATAAGATTTTAAAACACTGGAAGAATAAGATTCTATAATAATATTCTAAAAGAAATACTGGGCAAGTATCTGGTTTTTGGGGAGTCTTAAACAGCTTATTATGATCAGGAAGGCATTACTACATGATACAAACTGTAATATATGATAGGGCATTATGATCCAAGGATCCTTAAGTTTTTCCTGCAGATGTCTAAGACAGGTATCCAAAGATGGTTTCTAAAACTGCTGATCAAGGATTTCTTTTATTTCAGGACCATTTAAATCATTCTTCTCCCATAAACTTCAAATTTAGTGGTACTATTCTTACTGCTCCATTTTTTCTTTTTTTTTTTTTGTATAGTTATCACCAGAATACAGCAGTGCACAGCCTCTTACCCACATAGTACCATTGCATCAGCACCTATATTCATACAACAGACACAAATTATTGATGTCTACCTGCATCTACCAACTTCTCCTGGGGCTCTGAGCAACCTGGTTAAAGACGCCCCTGTTCACTGCAGGGAGATTGGAATAGATGACCTCTAAAGGTCCCTTCTAACACAATACATTCTATGATTCTACATCCACAGTTAAAATACCTTTGACTTAAAAGATGGCTGCTACTTGTGCCTGACTATTTAGCATTCTCTGTACTAATTATACTTCAAGAGGACCATATATAGCAACAATTTTATCTAATGGGATGGTAAAGCACAAGGCCTGTACATATAACTATTTTTTTAATGTCATAGTAATGTTTAATGTGTTTTTAACTCAGAAACTACCTAGATAACTGTATAACAAAAAATAGTTATAGATTAATTATTTTTGCATGGAAGAAGAAAACAGATAATGGTGCTGCAGATGTCCCATCCCAATAAAACATTGACTAAGGAGGAGCTACATATGTCTGAAGCAGCTACATATGCCTGAACCAATAGCAACTTATAATTAAAGTACAGAGTTAAATCCATCACCCAAGTTGATTGTGTAAGTCTTGTGCCATTAGTCAGCATTTTACCTTTAGTGAGGTGCTTTTGTTCTTCAGCAAAACACCTTCATGAAACAGCGGGATATTAGAAATTACATCCATAGTTACAGTTACAGTAGAGTAATAATATTGTAAACTTTTTTCTGACATAGAGTCTTCTGTAGTTACAGTTACAGTAAAGTAATAATATTCTAAACTTCTTTTTTGATATAGAGTCTTCAAAGAAAGATATAATGCTCTTGTGACTACTGCTATACCAGTGAATTTCTATGGCCCTTGCTCAATCCTGTTTTGGATGGGATGGGGTTTTTTATAATACCATTCTCTGTGACTTCCTTCCCTCCTTACCTCCCTTCCCCCCCAAAAATGCTGTGCCAGTCAATTCATCTACAGGGAAAAAAAGTGGCAGTAAGCCAAAGGATTTCTGATAGTCAAAGGTCAACAAACAGTAGTGCCTTTGAGAGAACACGGCAAGCAGCTGAGGATACGATGTTTAAATTTGTTTACATAGCATTTGTCCCGCACAATAGGTCAACCCTGACAGATGCGGACACACCTGAATGTATACTGTCTTGCCAAACCCAGAAATGCACATTTAGAAGAGAGCTGGCAAGTCTGTCTGTATTCTCTGTAGCAAGTGAACTTTCTTTTCTGGGTCTCAGCCAGGTGAGTGTTTTACGTACATTGCATTTTTTATTAAGCAGAGCCCACCCTGCACATCTGATAGTCATCAATACAGGGAACAGCCAAGACCTGAAGATCCATAACATATCTATCTTAAATTACAGCAGATTGAGAGGCACTTTAATGCAGATGTGGCCCTCTGGGCTGAATTCTTTGAAAAGATCTCTGTAAAATATCTGCTCTAGTGCTGCACAAAAAGATTGGTTATACTTTCCCACAAAATTTGTTTCTTTGGTCCACTCGTAGAAAGTCATTTAATGGCTATTCCATAACCTTCTCCTAGACAGAACAAGACATCGAGTTCATAACCTGTTTCTATGCTAACTTCCTTCCCTGTGACCCAGAATATCCTTCTCATTATGAGAAGAAAATATCCCTTTACGTGGCACTTCCAGTCTCCTTTATCACTGCTGAGGCCGCACCTTGAATGCTGTGTTCAGTTTTGGGCCACTCACTACAAGAGAGACATTGAGGTGATGGAGTGTGTCCAAAAAAGGCAAAAAAGCAGATTAAGGGTCTGGAGCACAAGTCTTATGAGGAGCATCTGAGAGAACTGCGGTAGATCAGTCTGGAGAAAAGGAAGTAAACAGAAGACTTTATCATGCTCTACAACCACCAGAAAAGAGATTGTAGAGAGGTGGAAGTAGGTCTCTTCTCCCATGTAACAAGTGGTAGGACAAGAGGAAATGGCCTCAGGTCACACCAGGGGAGATTTTGATGAGATACAGGGAAAAATTTCTTTACTGAAAGGATTATTAAGTGTTGGAATAGGCTGCCCAAGGAAGTGGTGGAGTCATCACCCCGGAGGTTTTCAGAAGACATGTAGAAGAGGTGCATGGGGACATGGTTTAGTGGTGGACTTGGCATTGTTATATTAACAATGGGGCTCAACGATTTGAAAGGTCTTTTCCAAACTAAACAATTCTACGATTTTATGATTCTTTAAGAGATTGCAAATTCCACTTGCTTGTACAGTTTCAACACTTGAACATCAGCCTAGCAGGTATGAAAGGACTCCTGTGTTTTGATCATCTCTGGCACTTCATCTCCTATGTTACTGTATGCAAACGGGTGCCAATTCAATGTTCTTGCACTTTCCATGATGAGAAGCTGCAGCATCATGTGAAGACTGCCAGCATTTTGTTCTTGTAAGAGATGTTCATTTACCTGTTCATTGTGTGGCAGTGGCACAAATCCTGTAACTACATCCAAAGAAGTGGCCACATTTAGCTAAACTTCACAGGTGGCTGCTCTGATTTGAAGCAGCAACATCCTGTGAAGAGTTACTAGTCCAGCTGGAGCCTGCTCTCACCCGATCATTGCAATCACTTCTATTTCCTATCACTAAAAAGACATCAATAATGGGCAATATTTGGAACAGGGGTGCAAAGGAGAAAGAGAAGACCTGTGGATCTGTCTGCTCTCTGCAGTCCTCTAAATTCTAACCCACAATTACCTTTGCTTGTTGGCTCTCCTGTTTACAGGATTGCTATTCTGGAAACAAGTCCACCCAGGATGTACCATCCTGAGACCGTACTTTTTTTTCCCCCAGCAAACTTCCTTTACTCTGTAAGTAAATTCTTGTAGCCATGTATTGTGTAAAGTGAGATTTCTTTTGTGTATATACTTGAATCTGTTGTATCTTTTAATTTACGCAGTGTTTTCTTCTTTTGCTTTGGTAAAGGACAATCAAGAGAGCCTCACTGACCTTCTCTACAGTAGGAACTATTATATGTGCCGATTTTGTTATATCTTCTCTTCTGCTTATTCTTTCCATAATAATTAGATCTCACTTCTTTAATCTCTCTTTATATGGAAACCCCCATCAAAGGCTTTCACAGAGAACCGGATTTGATTTTAGGAAAGAAAACTTCTGTTAAACTAATCAAGTACCTCTTTGAGGAAAATGGAACAAACGTATCATGATAAAGGGGGACAGCATAAAAAATTAAAAGTAAGCTTTCTTTTCTTTGCATACTGGAAATACCTCAGGCTAAGAGCTTATTGAACAGGGCACATATATTATTATCTCCTTCTCAAGGGACTTGCTACCAAAGGCTTTTTGTCCTCACTATTAGTTATGTTGGCAGGTGTTCCTCGCAGCTCAGAGCTTGGTCATTTGGAAATCATGATTTAAGTTATATTAGAATCTCAGTTGCCTGACAGGTGCAATTTGATGTCATTTGATGTCACAAAAAATATATTTCTTAAATGCAACACGTTGAGCTGCTACTTTTTTTCCTGTCGTAGAGCAGAACTTTACTGAACACTACCATTTGATCTCAGCACATGGCTTAGAACTTGACTGATTGTTGCTGATGTTCATCTTATTCTTGTGAACTTGTTTCTGCTATTAAATGACTTTGGTTTAATATCACTAATAAATCCACACTTTTAATTTTAGCAAGCTCACCACTGATCTTACAAAGTTAGATCTTGCATTCCCTGGAACTTGAGTGCTTGGATGAAAAGAAAGTCCTGTCCTGCATACTAAAGCTCATCAGAATAGAGACATTGAGCCTGATCGTGTCATCCAAGCATAAAGGGGTTTGGTAAATGTTAAGAAAGGGTTTTTTTTGCACAATGTATTTTCCATGAGAATTTTAAATGACCTTTCTTCCAGGCATGAAAAAGGACAACGCTCAATTTCTAGTGCTCCTGTTAAAAAGTAGTTAAATGCCACCAACTGGAATGTTCCCCAGGAGCCTGGGAAAATATATTGTGTCACCTGAGCACTCCAATACGAGCAGGACTTCACCTCATGAGGTCATATCTTTAGATAAAGAAACTGAAGTCAAGAGTTTTATGGAGTGGGTGAGGATGAGAGAAACATATGCGATTTGATAAACCTCAGTAATTGAAAAAAAGAAACTGTCACTCCTGGGCTTTGTTCATTATCAGCTTGTCCTTTTCCTACAGCTGTCAGTATGTTGGCAGAGTGCCCTTCTCCTTCATGGGCGGTTCACTACTCACAGTTTGTTGCCTAGCCTCAGAGAAATCCAACTGTTTGGCACATTCATCTGCTCTTGTTCCTAAGTCATATATAGTGTCCTGGGACTCTATTAGCAATACGATCTGAAGCATTGCTGAGTGAGGAGCACTAGACTTCCTGCCCAAGGCTGCTGTTTTGGGGACCTCAACCTCAGCAGCTGTTGCTTTTGCTCCTTGCTCTCAGTTGCTGTTCTCAACCATATGGAGGTAAGCTTCTTGTCCTCTCTCAACTCTTCTGGCTACTTTTCACAAGAAACTCTGCAGTGAGTTAGCTTTTGTTTAGGATTCCCACCTCAGAGACTTCGCAGACCTAGGAGTACCGCACATGTCTTTCTTGTCTATCCATTGCGAACCAGGAACATAAATGTGTTCGCCTCAACTTTACACTAGTCTTTCTCAAGCCATCATAGCCTGAAGTGTCAGCTCGTATACATGCAGACTATGTAAGCTGTTGCAGAGATCTCTGTGTGTGTGGGCCAATGTGTGCTGGCCGCACACCCCTTCCCTCAAAGGGATGTCCTTCTATCTGAAGTCCTCAGGACCTATAGACTGCCCCTCTTTCTGTTCCCCAACAGATGTCAACAATTGGATCTTGCCTTCAGGCATACACCTGGGGTTGAGACATTTCCAAATTACACGAACAGGCCACAAACACAGGAAAAATATATTTCAACAAAGCCATCATCTGTGCTTATACATTTCCACCATGCTTTCAATATGGAAGCTGTATTTATGTGTAACAGATCAAATCCCCTTTTCACTTATCTTCTTTCAAATACAATTTTAGAGCACCTTCCCTAAAGACAGTCAAGCTAATTTTGAAACAGTCATAGTATTTTATAAAAACAAACACCTCAGTGGCTTTTTGGTGCAAAAATTTCAGTATTCTGAAGTCAGAGATTTTATCAGAAGTTAGGACACAACACCACAAAGAGTTGGCTAACTGGAAGATGAGATTTGCCAAATAAATTATGTCATTGAGTTATCTACATGGGTAGCTCACCTCCTGCAGTAGCCAGGAAAAGCACTCTCTCAAAGGGTAATGCACCAATCCAGTCAGCCATTAGCTGTTTATGTTGGCTTTTTTTGGCATGTTATCTATCAGAAAGAAATATACATATTTCTTACCCAAACTCATCAGATGCTAGTTTTTTTTTTCCCTGAAGCAAAAGTCTAGATGCTTTATGCTCCTGTAAAAAGAATTTTTTTAGAGATCTAACTTGAAAATATATCTGAAAATATATTTGAATAGATCTGGGAAAAAAAGCTGTCCAAAATTACAGTCTTCCTTTTCCCCAAAATTATGCTTGTCTACACATTAAAGCAGACATGTGCCTACATGTCAAATGGAATAAATTTCTGTCCTTGTATGAGCATAACACGACCTAAGTAAGTTTTGGGTAGTGTTGACTGCAGTCTTCTCTCTGCTTGAGAGAAGTGTGGGGTGTAGGAACTAAGTAAACCCATGGGCATAATATACCCTACCCAGCAGTCACCAAGGTTGAATCAGAATCTTCTGAGGAGCTATTGAAGGTTATTCCTGTTCAGTGGAGTAAAGGAGAACCCTAGAGAAACTGTGTATCAGAAGAATATCTTTGGGGAATGCTTGTTACTTCTCTTGGGATGATGCACCACTCATGACTCAGCTCTAAGTTAAGGGTTTGGTGTACTCTAAATGTACATCAGCACCAAAGATATATAAAAAAGGTAACATACTTCATATGTCCCTTGAAAAATGGAAACCAGAACCAATCAACTAAAAAACCCACATTGATAGTGTGTAAAATATTCCTCTGAAAGAACCGAGAAGAACAGGAGAGATAAAAACTATGGAAATGGGCAAGGGTTGGGAAGATATTCTTTTCTTTGTAAGGTTCCTTGCACTGTTTTATTCTTTCTCTAGTGATCTATAGTTCTTTATCACAGCTTGCTAGATTTACATACTATTCAGCATGATATTGAAAATGATTCATGCTTTTGTTGCTGATTGGATTACTCCTATCTGAAGCACACAGCAAGCTGTTCAGAAATCTACAGTTCATACTCTTTTTCCAAGAATTATAAATTCAGCATTTACCTTAGAAGCTTACTTTCCATCTTTAGTGTTTTGAGTGCATTATAATTGGTCTACAGTGGATTTTTTAAAACTTATTTTACACATTATATCTACCACATTCTCACAAATTTTTTCTCCATAGAGCATTTTACTCTAACATGGCCCTTTACTATTTTCAGGTTGCTTGGACTTCAGGTAGATATGCAAGACAAACATAATAAAAACTATGGAATTGAAGAATCAAGGTTGAAAGACATGTCCAGAGGTCATCTAGCCCAACCCCAGACTCAAAGTAAAGGAGGTTGCTCAAGACTGTTTCCTGTCTAGTCTTGAATGCCTCAAGGATGAAGATTCCAGAACCCATCTAGGCAACTTCTTCTAGTAGTTGATCACTCTTATGGTTAAAAAATAAATAAATCTGAATATCAGAGCAGGACTTCACATGTTCCAACTTGTTTCCATTGCCTCTTGTCATGTTGCTGTGCAACTCCAGGAGTATTGCTCTCTCCTCCATATCCTCTAGTCCTCCAGTTGTAGGCAGAAACAAGGTGTCACTTTTCTTTCACATCTCCAGGCTGAACAAACCCAGGTCTCACCCTGTCCTTGTATGATGTGCGTTTTATCCTCTTAGGCTCAGGGGCACTCCACTGGACTCACTTTCATATGTTGATGTCTTTCTTGTATGTACTCATGATAAACCTTTTTTTTTTCAAGTAGGTTCTCTCCTTCAAATCAGGGTTGTCTGAACTAGAGATGTGAGAGAGGGGACATAAAGGAGAAAGACTTCAGTGTTTACAGTCCTGGTAGAAGATGTATTGATGAGGCATCAGACAACAGCAGTGTTGGGACCAAGCTTCACTATCTATGTATTTATTTGTTCTAAGCAGGCAGCAGCAATAGTTAGTAGCTGGCCCAGCCCTAAGCCTTTTCCAACAGGTTATATTTTTTCCTAATCTAGTCAGTTACATTTCCTTTGTTAGAATTCTGTGAGTTGATTCCTACAACCTGAAGATATTGGCCTCTGAAAGAAACAAAAAGCATTCACACATCAATCAATTTCTGTCATAACCTCTTGGGAATCAGATCCTATGGATAATTGGAAGTGCTAATTAATTATTATGGACAATATGGTAGCTGAAGCACATTCCACTCATCTTTAAAAGTACATAAAACTGTATAGAATACAATAAAAATCACAAAAAAAAACCCAAACTGAACAACCAAAAAAGACCCTTTATTTAACAGTGTGAAGAACAGAGAGAAATAGACAGTATATGCTCTGTTTTCCAAGTTTCTCTAAACCTTACCTGGATTTATGAGTGTTTAGGATCTGTGGGTTCCACTGGAGAATTTATCATCCTTATGTAATATTTAGAGTGTCTTATCTTTCACAGAATATCTCTCTCTGCTTTTATAATATTAGTTTCACTGTTAACTTAAATCTGTTATACACATTCTCTACCCTGCACTTGTAAAGTGTTTAAATTTTCCTTAACATTATCTTACTTACTTTGTTCCAGCTCATAAAATTTCTAATCCACAAACTCTAGTCCTTCATAGGGTATTTTCTAAATTCAGTTTCAGAAAGTCAAACAGACTTTTCAAGGTATATAATATTCCTCAACTGAGGTATAAAAGGGCCTCTCCATCCCAGGGTAAAGCCCTGATCATAAGTGCTATTAATTGAGTTAATTTTCCTTACCCTTACCCTCTTCCTTTCCTTTTTCTCAGAGTTCACAAAAAATATTTCATAAATTTGATTTTAGGGAAAAAAAGCCTGACAATATTTACTTCAATTGTTTTTCCTAAACAGAATGTTCATTTCCTGAGCAGCCCAGAACCCACATGCCCATGTCTCCTCATATGAGATGCAGGCAAAACTCTTATTCCAAGAAGGTAGTGAGCAGGATCACCTAAATGTGACAGAAAGAAAAGGTACAAGGAATACAATTTACTATCATTCAAAAGAAGCAATGGCTAAATGAATGTCTCAAACAGCCTGCAACCTAAACAGGCAGTAGCTGCCTGACTGGTGCCTGTGGTGTCTGTGCAGGGGTGACTCAGCCCACTGTCCAGTTCCTGCACTGTTGGAGGGTGGTTGCACACTTTTTGTCTACCACAAGAAAATGGATGCGTGTGCTGTGGTCATAGCAGGATCCAAGAGTGGTGATCTTTCCTTTTTCTGTGGCTTTCTTTCTCTCTCTTTCTAGCCTTAACAAAAGGCTATCTATGGCAAGGCCGATTCTTTTGCTCACTAATGGCTCTTTGTTGCGAGATGTGCTGATTGCGTTAAGTGGACGACTGAAACACATGTTAATTCTTTGTTGATTGATAAATAAAACTTGTGTTAGGATCTTTGGTGTGATTCACCTTAATCCTGGCCTGGGAATCGATGAGCCTGAGTCACTGTCCTGAAAGCTTGGGATGTGACGCTTGTTCATAGATTTTCTCGCTACACAGAAAAATTCTTGATGCAGAATTTTTGTGAACCTGAATATATATACACATACTGGCAGTAGACTAACTGGATACAACTTGTTGAGTTTATACAATTGACCATTATCAGCCCTTCCTATTCAGAGAATCATGAGAGCCTAGGAGCTCTTCAAACTGAATGTCTTACTGTTACCGAGGGTTGATCCATGTCACAGTTATAACTCCTTGTGCTTGAGATAATTGTCTCTGGGATAAGAAGAGAAAAATGTTCTCCAAGATCACAATACCATTCTTCATTTAATAGCTACTTAAAACCTACAAGTGCTACAGTGCTACAAGAATTGTTGACAAAAACAGAATAGGCTGTATGCAGTGAGTTCCACTTATTACACTAATCAGAATTTTCTCGTTGCTTTGGGCTTTCTCATGTTTGCATGCATGTTATTGCATTTTTTGTTTTACTACAAAATACTTAATAAAGACATCATCAGCAATGACAACAACAATCACAACAAAATCAACAACAAATAGTTATTATTTAACAATGAAGGGCATTAATGATCATATTATTCTTATTGTTACTATTACTATTTGTCTGTACTTTAGACAATTTTTTCTCAGGTTTCTGGAACTGAGTAGGGACTTGGAGGGTCAGAGCTGTACTTTGCTTAAAAGCACTTTTTTCTAGCAAAAAGTGAGAGGTTGTGATAACCAATACACAGACCTATTAATGTTGAAAACTGCCAACACTTACTTCCAGGTGAGCAAAGTGACTGAAAGTCTAACAGAATACTTTTTAAAATGCCTACGAAAGATTTCTGTCCAGAAATTGTCATGGTTAAGACTAACTTCATGAGGAAGAGAGTAAAAATATGGCTAAGCCTAAGCATTAGATGTCTTGCAAGTGACTAGAAACGTACATACAGATTAGGAAATTGGACTGACCCATTAAAGGGATGAACTAAAAAAGGAATTCACTTGGCAGAAGAGAGCTGCTTAAGCTTGTCTGTAGGAAATGTTAGAGAAAGAGAGGATAAGTTATATGCTTAATTCCAGAAGAGAATGACATTCTTCCCTCTGCTTGGGATGTGCAGATAGAAACTCTCTTCTGGAGCTGAGCATCTTACCTACTCCTTTTTTTAGTATTATTATTATTTAAAATAATAGTGATGCTGCTTTTTCTTTTTAGTATGTATTCAGTTGTCACAATAATGTGGAGTGTGAGCAGATGTTTAATTGTCTAATATATGATAACAATCAAAACCCATGTCTATATAAATACACAAAGCTCTGACCTCTGTGAGAAGGCCTGTTGCTTTTCAAGAGAGGAATTCTTCATTCGTCCCCTTTGAAGCACTTCTAATATACAGAATAATCAAATTTTGGTTGAAACAGAACAAAGCTGAGAACAAACTTAGAGTCTCCTTTGGCAGACTCAATTTCAAACCAGCCCTGTAACTTCCACTTAAAATTTTGTAGACAACTGAAGTCAGAATGATTTAAATTTGTCTTTTCTGTATTGCTGCACTGCATCACTAATTTCTTATTGTTTTGGGATAACTAGGTACCTTTAAGCGAATTTCCAACGAGGTACCCTAAGAAATGACTTACTTGTGGACCACATAATTCTGGCTTACACACAGGAATGAGACAGACTCTGAGATACTCAACAGTGTCCCTGTTTGTTTGGTGGTGTACGAATATAGCCCTTGAAATATAAGCATTTGGACCAAGACTTATAGACGTTTTTCAAGTCCTGAATCTGAAGCTTTCACCATTTCTATTACTCTCACTTAATTAAAAGCTGGCAGGATAACTCCCTCTGGGGATCAGCTTTCTAGCAGCTACAGAATTTTACAGGCTTAGGTACTGGCTGAGTAAGGTCTTATAAATGCTACTGGCACCTGAATTCTAGAAATCCTTAGGTGTTTGAAGTAAAGAGCTTAATTCAGTCTTGTCAATCTAGGTCCTTCTGTCTATCTTTAATCTCATTTCATCCCGTCAGAGCTGAAGTTTCCTCAAGGATTGATTTACTTTTGTGCTCAATCTCTATTTGCTGGTAATAGTCATGTGGTATTTGAGGATATACAACTGGTACTGAGAGTTTATATATATATACTTTGAAAAATATTGTCATTAGTCTTTGTTAATGTTGCTTTATTATTAGAGAAATATGACACTGTTCTTTCATTAAAGTCTGGGTACTATTAAGACTTAATAGATTTAGACTTGTGTAAGATATTTGTTTTAGAACTTCATGACATTTTGATTAAAAAATAATCACTATACAGATTCATTCAGGTACATGTTAAATGAATTCAGAAGTAGTTTGCTGATATATTTCAAATAGTATTTGTGGATGAGCAGTCATTATCAAATAGAGAGAGTCTTGGTGGAGGTACTACACATGAATTGATACATAGAACTAACATTTCCACCTGTATGCAGTTGTAAAATTACAGTTCACAACATTGCAGAGTGGCAAGCTAACAAGGACAAATCAATTACACAGAGGAATCAGAGCTTCTCAACAAGCCAAGCCCCCTCACCCTAAAGGAGAATGCAAAATACACTAAAAAAAAATAGGAAACTCTGGCTGTGCCTAGAGAGTAACGTTGTCACCTGGAATATAATCTTTCTAGAATAGTTCAAGTCACCACAGATTAGTGCCCAAACAAGAACCTCCATGCAACACAGTGGCAGAAAAAGCTCAGATTTGGATTAGGTTTTGAGTAAGGATTTTATTACTACATGGTGCATAGCTGGGAATAACTTGGGAAAACTATATATATGGTTCTGTTTTAATTGCTGAGATTGACTTTATAAAATATAGACATGGTTCTGTTGTATTTCTTCTTTTAAAAAAAGATACTGTGAAATCTGAAAGCATACAGAGAAGAGCTATCACAATTTATCAAAAGCTGAAAAAAGGCCTTACCACAAGGCTTAAAGGAATCAGTGTAGCTTATTAAAAAAAAAAAAAAAGATTGAAAGGTGACTTAATTATAGTTTTTAAGTATCTTACAGGGGAAAAAATATTAGGTTTTAATGGATTCTTTAATCTACTGGAGAAAGACATAATAAATCCCCTTAATGTATATGGCAATCACTTCACCTGCCAGTGAAACACATACACATTTGAATAAGAGTATGGAAGTTAGCAGTGTTCAAGATGAATAGGGAATAATTAAGGACAGAAATAAAGCAGGATGTTATGGGCAATTAAAACTACAGGAGTAATTTTGTTAGTGAAGGTATAATTTTTCCAAATGGATTTTCTTAGAACACAAGACCACACATTCAAATTCTTTGTAAAGTCACTTTTAAAAGTATCACAGCTTCTTTAACTATCAAAGCGGTTTCCATTTTCTGCACCCTCCAAAATGTATTCCTGCAAGTGAGGTATATGAAGTGTTACAATGAGAAAACAGAGCAGTATCTTTTTCTCACATGAGTTTCTCTCAAGCTGTGCTCAAATCCCAAGACACCCATATTCTGTTCATACAACTGTGTAGCCACATCAGTAATGACTTCTCATGGTTGTGACAGGTTTTGCACAGAGGAAACTATTCCCAGTGGTACCTTGCATCTCATTCTGTATGAACACTATGTCAACACATGCTCTTGGGGTGTGAAAAAAATATGAGTAGCTGTTCATATCTGTCATTTGCTGGAACAAAGACTAAGCTGACAACTGATATAGTGGCTCGTGTTAATTTGACAATGTTCACTTGAGACTGAGACCAGAGCATTTATCTGTTATCTAAGCCAAACTCCTGTCATACAGATGAACAGGTAGGGCATTCATTGTTTTTGTGTCACTTTGTCCTCTAAGCATTGCAAGGACAAAAGAGCAGGAACAGTTTTATATCCACTTATGCCTCAAGCAATGTTCTGAGTTCGGCTTCGATTGTCTGGGAAGCACAGAGGTTGCTTTTCTAATAGAAAATAATTTTGTGATGAAGTTTAGACAGTAACAAAAAAATCTTGATATCTACACATAGGATTGCTACCACAGAATTAAAGCACAGTCCCAGCGGAGAGGAGAATGTGGAGCAAATGGCTTTACAGGCAAAATCATGAAGGACAGAGAGCAAAGAAGGAAACTTTACAGAGAAACAGAATGAAAAGTGAGGCTTAAACGCTGACAAAGAATGTCTTTGTGTCTATCTCAGACTGATGTGGGAGCAATGTCCCCCTGCGATGAGCTCCCAATTCTAGCAACAGAATGGTATTATAATCATAGGATGGCCTGGGCTGGAAGGGACCTTAGAGGTCGTTTAATCCAACCTCCCTGTCATGGTCAGGGAAGACTCCCAACTAGATCAGGTAACACATGGGGACCAAATAGGGATCGAACCCGCGACTTAATCAAAAATTCTAATGAATTGTAAGATGTATATATTAATACTATAATTAATTCTTGTAATCTTTCCCTTCAGAGAAAAAAGTTTGAAAAGAAACAAAAAAATTTCTGCTCCCATTAGTCCCATATTCAATGTATACATGATGGCCCTATGCCAAGATTTCTCTAAATCACACAAACATTTAAAATCTCTCCGTCTTTACTCTTAATAAAGCAAACCTTTGATATCTCTAACACTGCCTTTTGAAAGTCTTAATATGAACACAAACCCATTAAATAAAACCACAATTACTTTGTGAACACACTATCTACTATGTAGGTCTTTGAATGTGAAAGATTTCCATATAATTTTTTAGGGTTTGTTGTTAGTTTTTCCTCCTGCAGTTCTGATGACTAAAACTTATTTGTAAAAATGCGCTTTAAGAAAAGCTGAGAGTTTGCAGACAGCAAGACTCCTGAGGTTGGAGCTTTTGAAAATTCACAACAGTTATGAAACAGAGAATAAAATCATGAGGCTTGCCAACACAGAATGAACAAAGTGAAAAAATAATCTTCATGTTTCTGTCCCAGATACCTAGGATACCTACAAGCTTTTGCTTGTAGGCTCTGCATTTACAATCAGAAATTTTACTGACTCGTTTGAAATAACAGATTTCTGATTTGTTCATCTGAAGGTTGATGCAAGGATTTTCTCAACAAAGCAGCCTTGACTCAGGAGCTCACCTTTGTGCAAGAAATAAACATTAAAGTTGTATGAGGAAAATACATCAGAAAAACTTGAGATTCCATGGAAAAAATCTTTGGTGATGTAGAGAGAAGTCTTTCCTCACCTCTTCGGTTTTGTTGGGTTTTGCTCCACTTTAAATTCTTCCTAGTTTTGGGCAAAGATTTATTGTTTTCTCATTTATTGGTTTATTGCTTGCTTATTCTTTGCATCCTCACCTTCCAAGAAACTGTCTCCCAATGTTATCCAGTATGTTTTCTACACCTTATCTACAACTAATCACAAGTTATAAGTATTTTTTCTCTTTCCAAGTGATTATAAGGAATAATTAGGAATCTTCATGTCATAAAATACTTATATACCTGGATTCATAAACTGATGCAATCTTTGTTTACCTTTCTGTGAGGAAAATGTGCATTCAGATTGTAAAAACAGTTTAGAGGATCTGAAAAGACAGAAACCTTTTTTTGGTAGAAGCCTTGGTATAAGGTAGGTCTTCTTTTCTTTCATTGCCCATGTCACAGACTTTGGTGTGATACGTCCTTGGTTGTACAATTCAAGTAGTTTGTGGCAGAGTCTAATAAACTTGAAAAAAATTACTGAATGGTGGCCATACAGATATCATTGCAAAGACAAATTAGAGTGTCATTGGACATTTCATGTTGGAGAAACATGGTTTTTTTCGGAGCATATTGCAGAAGTATGTCATTGTTTCCTTAGACTGCACTTCCTTTCTTGATCATTGCATTTCAGTAGTATAAAATAAATGCATTTCTACCTTGAAAATGGAGACTGCTGGCAATCTTCACGCGGTTTTATTGCTCAGAGAAAACAAGTCCTAAGACAGAGTTACTACTCCTTTCTCACTGTGCTAGTCAACACAAAGAGGAGTCTCTCAAGAATCAACAGGACTCAATATCTTGCAAGGAACCATTTTATTTCTGATCAAATCTGACTATTCTTAGAAAAAGCAATCTCTAATTACAAGGACCAGAAAGGGGATTATGCCAGCAAAAAGCTTGTGCCTCAAATATGAAGTGAGGAAAACCAGCTTTCCTTATCACTTTCAAATTCTCATACTTTTGAATGTTGTCTTCTTTTATCTCTGCTGTTGGAAGAAGGTAGGCTGGAGTATTAGAATGAGAAGGAAATTGTTGTATATCTATTAATCAGCTCCTTCATATGAGATGTCTCCTTCTTTATTCCATTCATGTCCAAGTAAATGTGCGTATCACCCAATGGTGACAAGGAAATGGGTCTGTCACAGCTGCTACTGCTCACCCAGGGGGGTGAAGCAGGGGGGTTCAGGAAACTAAAATTTGCTTTTGCTATCTTGGAGTATTTATTCATTTCATGTCATAATGCTATAATGTCTGTAAAGTTCAAGTAGATTTGCGAAATTGTTTTCTCAGGAATTATTTTTCAAAATCTTTGTGAATGTTTCTTTAGCTGCCACATGTTTTTCTGAGATATGAAAAGTCAAATCTCACTGGACAGTTCAGCTTAAGAACTAGAGATCATAGAAATCATCTGATTTATTTTAAGTAGCTATGAGAAGGCATTTTCAAAATATGGGGACTATATTTTGCTGAAACCAGCTGTTATAGCTTATCTTTTTTTAAAAAATTCTATTATAACAGAATTAAATATGTACATGTTAAGTGGGAAAACATAGTCTGAATGTGTTTCTGACATGAGTTCATGCAGCGTCATTCCATCCTGTAGGTGAAGAAGGCCATGCTGGCTGAGACCTGATAAAACTGTTTATCATTCTGCACTCTGAAAATTCCCCACTGAACATGGGGAAAAATTAGGACCATTTAAAGAGCTATTAAAAATGGCACTAGTGCTAGTTTTCCTATCCCTCTACTTTTAAAGCCTTGCCTACCATATATTTTTCTGTATACGAGGCACAGGTTAAAGGGTGTCAATTAAATCTCTAAAATTACCTAAATGCTCTTCTATACTTAAAATGTCATATTTTTGAAGTCTGATGTTGTGAGCTTTTCTGAGAAGCAATCTGATCTTTCTGGGAAATGAAAAAGGTCCTTTTTTGTGGTGCTGTGGAGTTCCTACTGCAAAGTTCCAAGAAAATATACATTATTGTTATGATGAGCTTTATGTATTGGAAGGCAATTACTGAGTCAGGATGCAGTACTGTAAGATCGTGTGACTATGACAATTTTAATTTTGAAAGAAAACTTCTAGATGGTAGAGAATAAGAAAAAAGTGAGTTATTTATAGTTATCAGGCATAAGCATTATATGGGCAGTGCCACAAACCCATGTAATTTGAGACAGAGCAACAAAACTGGAAGGAACTGAGGATGGTGGTAATATGAAAAGAAACAAAAGGAGTGCAATGATTTTCACAACAGAATATTTTTTGGGAAAAGCATTTAGGAAAACACTTTTAATAATTGCATAGACATCAATGAAGATTATGGAAAAATCTCTTAACAGTTACAGCTGACCATCTATCTAAATACTAGCAGTTAGTGATTTCTTCTGGAAAGCAGCTGATAAGAATCTATTTCAGAAATGATGGTCTTTTAATGAACATTTTGGTAAGGTGTGGCTAATATTAGACATAATCTATTTGACTATAAAGGTTCTGTAAGATCGACAAGGCCATATGGAAGAGCATTTGAGTTTCACAGGTCTTCCCATTGCTTCCACTTGTGTGAAGTTTTAGAGTGAAATTTCACATGGTGAGTGTCTACCTAAAAGTCACTTGGGCTTTTTTGGACAGATGTGAGGTGCTCGAGCAGAACGTAGGACAGCACAGGCCAGGATCAAGGAACTGGTGACAGTGAAGGGAGTCAACAGTAACTGAAGGACTAAGTTAACATATATGTATGGAAAGTTTCTTTCCAAGTGTTGACACCCAGTGGTAGGACAGCCTTAGGCACCAGACTCTCCCATGTGTTTCAGGAAACTACTATCTTTCACATAGACTTTTGTCTAGGAAGGTGTTGATATGAGATTCTTCTGTAGATAATTTCATAAAAGTGTACTGTTTTATAAATTTGTGACTGAAATCAATGAAGAGGTCGTTGAACCAGAACAGGATAAGGTTGTCATATATAGATAGCACAGAAAAAGGGGTATCGCTTCATTTTTGTGATATAAATGCTTAAATTCCCCTTTATGTGGATAAGGCAAATGTGACATATTGTGGAGCCATAGCTGTGCTCACAGTCACACCAATGCAACAAATTCCCTGGGGAAAGAATTTTCATATAAAAAATTCTCCTGGATATCTTCCTGCATATATTGAAGACAACTGTTAGCCGTTTTTAGTTCTGATCTTACTGGTGCCAGCTCTCTGTATGGTCTCTAAAATATCTCCCAAAGCACTTTCTGTTACACATTTAGTACCCTGTATAATATGACTAGGCTACCTTGAAGTAATAGATTCATAGAATCATAGAATCATAGAATGGCCTAGGCTGGAAGGAACCTTAGAGATCATCTAGTCCAACCTCCCTGTCATGGGCAGGGACGCCTCTCAACTAGATCAGGCTACTCAAGGCTCCATCCAACTTGGCCTTGAACACCTACAGGGAGAGGGCATCCACAATGTCTCTGGGCAATTTATTCCAAAGTCTTGCCACCCTCGTACTGAAGAATTTCTTCCTAATGATTCCTATGATTCCTATTTTTTCCTAATGATTCCTATTATTCATAGACTCATAGGTTCATAGATTATCACCCCTTGTGAGAGGCTGTCTCTTGCTTTTGTCCAAATACTTTGCAATCATCCTTAACATAAGCCAGGTTAAAGGCAAGTAGAAGATTTTAGTCACAATGCAGAAAGTAGGGAGCAGAGTTACAAATATTTATGAAATACCAGCATGGACGTTAAAGAAGGAATTTACTTAATTTTTGGTAGGATTAAACAGAAAAGTCTCCTGGGCTTTTCTTCAGTCACTGTTTCCTTCCCTGACACCTACCTGTGATTGTCACTCTTCAGGCCATGCTCATGACAGAGCATTACATGGATGGGGCTTTGAGCAACCTAGTCCAGTGGGAGGTGTCCCTGCCCATGGCAGGGAAGCTGGAACCAGACGATCTTTAAGGTCTCTTCCAGCTCAAACTATTCTTCAATTATAATGCCCAATAACTGAATTCAAAAAATAAAAATAAAAATATGAATAAAGTCTCACACACCCCTTACTAAAAAACTTGGTTTTTAAAAAGCCAAGGAAATTCTACTCATATGCAAACTGTTAAATTGTGCGCTATGAATTTGGTAACTGCTGCAATGAAGGTTGCCTGAATAAGAAAGAAGAATAAGGTGGAGGAAAGTTGTTCTCCAAGCTGCATGGTGTTAGGAGGTATTGCATTTATTTTTTTTAAGAATTTGTGCATATTTAAAAAATCATTACAGGTACAGTTATCAAATGAAAACAGTAAATATCTTATTAATCTCCCTTAAATTCAGATGTCTTAAATGTCTGTAGTCAACAGAGGGAGACACACACTTCTAGAGGGTGATTCTTCACGTTTCCAATAGGAGGGCTTTGAATGGTACGAATCACTCTCTGGAAGTTCTTAACACTCCTGTGAACTAACTCAGAGTATACAGTTAGACAATTTCCTTGTCTGACTTTTAGACCTCTGCCTTTGCCCTCCTAAAGAGCACAAAGGCAGGCTTTCTCTGCCAGTGCAGAGAGGAACCTCCAGAAGGCACTTCTTCCTGTTCTAAAGCTCTTTTCAAATTGATGGAGGCAATGGCTCTCCTGAGCTGTCTGTCACTCCACTAACCGGAGAAAGAAGAAGCCTAGTCAAGTAGTTTAAATTAGATGCTGTAATATTAAATAGCTGCATTGAAATTAATTTCAATCCGTATGTTTGGGTTTTTTCAGCTTGGGATTTGGAATGTCATATAAGTTTTGAACCCTAACAACTGCGGATTCAGCCAACAGGAGTAATCGCACACTCTGAGCAGGAGAAATGCCACAGCAGGCTAAGAACTCTGAGAAGTGAGAAAAGTGGATCTGCTAAAATTAGTGGATAATCATTAGGATCAATATTGCCATGCTTCAGGGCAGTGCTTGTAAAATAATGGGATAAAGCCAGCCTTTCACTATGGAGATATTTTGTGAAAATAAAGCAATTAATGTCAGAATGATCTAATAATGTGTGTCACAGAATGGCTCCTGAACAAATTAATAACCTTTGTTAGAATAAGATTTTAGTAGATTAGTAACATTTTAGATGTAGTAAACAAGCCCTGAGAGAAATACAAAATATAAAGCAGTCATTCACTGAAAGTATGGAGCACACCAGAGGAGATAGTTCTCCTTCAGGCAAAAAAAGTGAGCAATCCAACATTTAAAGAAGATTGCTTTAAGACAAAACTTTGTTTGAAGATCTACCTAAAATTAAATTTACCTGCTTTCTCTTGCTTCATATAAAGACTAAATATTACTTTCTGTATTATATTACAGTTTTACACATAGATATGTAAAATGCATGTACAGATACATGAATGTATATATACGCTTTTTATATATGTACATATATAAATGTGTATACGTATACATTTGCCTTTGAATCTGTGCTGAGGTTTGCAAGGTTAGCTTAAGCCAGTGGAGATGATTTAGTATGCAGCTGGAAGGTGACATGGTAAATGTGAGTGATAAATCATGTCTACCACTAGTTATAACTTTCTGGCAGCTAGAATATTTTAATAAAAATATGGTTTAACATATCATTAGAAAAATTTCCAAACATTCATGATAAAAGAATAAACATAAAATTGATTCTTGTATTAATAGTTGGTAAGAATACCTCAAAAAAGAAACCACAACTCAAGGCCTGTACTAGATTTACAATTTGATATTTCTGTTGATAATTATTCATAACAGTTTATATCTGTATAGATATTTACATTGTTATCTTTCTTATGGTGCCTAGGTATGTACACAGTGAACAACACAGTAAGATTCATTTAGTGAAGAGTCATGGAAAAAAAGAATCAGAGTCTTACAAGAAGCTTCAACATGTAATATTCTCAAAAAAGATAGTATTATCTTCGAAAGACAGCAGTCTTCTCAGAAAGCAATTGTAGAGGAGCTGGCCATATTCCTATTTAAAGGGATATTTATAACTTCAAAAATTTGTTGCCAAACGTCTAGTTAAAATCATTTTGCGTTTCTGCTGCTGAGAAAAACCTGCTCTCTTCTCTACAAGTGTGTGAAAGTCTCATACAGGCAAAATAACTGCCTGCATTGGAAAACAGCAACTGATACATACATAGAGTATACACTGACCAGGCATAAACTGATACTTGCATTACCCCCTCGCCAGTTTTACTATTCATAGAATCATAGAATGGTTAGGGTTGGAAGGGACTTTAAAGATCACCATGAAGTTCTTGAAGGAGAGAGCATCTGAAGGAAAGGTGATCATACTGATTTTAATTGGCCACTATTCTCTGAATTAAGAATAAAGACAACTTCATGAGATTCTGCTGACTAACTTGACTCCCTCTCCAGTCAATTATATTCAAATGACAAAAAAGTAGGAAATAAAGAAAAAAAAACCAGTTGATGTTAGAACATAAACCCATAAAATTTACCATCACCCCACAGTAATCAAGGGTGTGACATTAATTTATGAAAGCTGATGAACCAGCCCATACTGTTCATATTGTAACCAGCTAAGTAATAAGCAGTATGGCAAATAAAACCCTCTTCCATGTTTGTTAACAAAAGAAAAGCTTTCTCCATTACGGTTTCAGTGTTCTAGTTGCTTGTGTACCCTCTCCTTTAAGTCATGAGAAACTCAGTTGGAGGAAAAAGAAAAGTTATACTGGTGCAAATATAGTGGAACATAGAGAACCATGAAGTCCCAGTAGTTTGACCCTACTTTAATTTAAATCAGTTAAAAATAATCCCAGTGACTTCAGTGCTGCAAAATCAGCCCCTAGCGACTGAGAAGCTAACAGGTTTTACTATCTTGAAAGCTCAATGCTTCATTTGGGATTTAAAGAAATATGTGATTAAAATCTAATTTTGTCACAAGATGTACTCAAACTGAAGCTGAGCAAATTCATGAATAATTTATCTGAGAAGTTTATCTCTTTTCTATGTCCCTGAACATCAATGAATAGATCATCATTTCTTCAAATTCCCTTTTGCAGACTTTCTTGATTCTGAATCAACTGGGTACAGCTTTCTTCACACATGGATTACTTGATCTTCACCCCTAGAGCTGTGTTAATTATTTCTGATTAGTCAGAAATCTCATGATGCATCCCTCTAATAGCATTTCTTGCACAGAAACTCCTTTAAAATTAAATTTCCTTTTTAAAAAAGAAAATTACTTATATGAGATCCTAAGAAAATATCTTCCTATTTCGTATTTCAGTATAAAGGAGCATAAACATGAGCAAAGCAAGATTATTTCCTTTTGTTTAACTGAGCAATTAGCCACGGACTTTCCCAGTCTGACTTTCTAATAGATTTCTATTTTAGAGATTGTGTTGCAGTACAGGATTATATGGAAGTGATTTGCCGGTCCCTGGTGTATGTGATATAGCTGCAATCTTGCAATATTAAATGTTCTTTTTTCTCTCTCTAAAACTGTTTGAGATGATCTTATCACCACTTCAGTTTATACATATATGTTAGTGTTCACTTTTTAAATCATGTAGATCTACTATATATTCCCTATATCTATTTCCCTACTGATGATAAACTTGAATTTGCGATCAATCCATATTTATCAATTAATTTCCTATGTTCTTTCAAAATTCTCTGTGAGTTTCATCTGTGTACCTTATGTAAACGTATTATAAGTTGTAAAGAAAAATCACATTGAGAAGCTGGAAAAGGGGGATTTTAAAAAGTGCAACATTCATTCATTAATTTTTCAAAGCCTACACAGGGGAAACTCTGTATGGTGTATGTGAGAGACTCCTGATGAATATTTACTTGACAAAAAGTAAATCAGTACTATTAAAGGACAAAACTTGTAAACAAGAAAAAGTTCCTACAATAATTGGTATTGCCAATAAATAAATAGAAGTCAACCAAAGATGAGAATGAGTCACTGTGTGTTTACAGCCCGTACTCTGAAAAACGTCCAGAACGGATCAAGAAAAGTCTGACACTGTTAGCCACTCTTCAGAAGTTATAAATCTGAGAAAAACCTGATATGTTACAAATAGTTATTATATTAAAAACAATAGGGGTCATGTGACAAAATTGTCATATTAGACATTTCATTTTTAAGAATTTTGTCCTCCTAAAATTTAGTGTGAAAATGTGACAGTGAAGCTAAGAATATATTCTCACAGGAAATTAGATCACATAAATCTAAAGAAGTACCTCTATTTGAAAAATAAGTTTAGTTTTATTAAAAAGCAATCCACTATGAAACCAGATACAAACTGCAAGGAAGTCAATAAAAGGTCTAAAATGTTTTTAAAAAATAAGTGAAATTTAAAATTTAAAACTATTTTTCAAGAAAATTACAAAGAAGGAAAATTCCTGGGTAAAAAGATTAGGAAAGGCCTTGGAAACTAATTAAGATAACTTATTAAATAAAGCAAGAGAGTTAATTAAAAGCAATTTTGCTAACTTTTTTAAGTTGAGCACTGAAAGAAACACAAAGACAGCCTCAGTGTAGCTGTAAACACCAGCTTAACTATGATCAGAAGGACAAGCTGAAGGATTATATTACCACTTTCAGTAAAACAAATGGAGCATCAGAACTTAAAGGCAGCTGATACAGGTTTGTAGAAAGTATGTGTTACAGAATCTGTTTTTCTGATATGATCCTACTACTACATTAAAGCTGACATTCCCATGGGAGTAAAAGAGGAGTTAAGGGTATTATAATTTGAAAATGTATGCATTTACACAATTGAAAAAGATACAGAAAGAAGTAATAAACCAGTGGAATTTAAAAATCTTTCAGGTAAGCAGAGGAAAAAAGTAATTTCTCATTAAAATTTCTCAGGTGGTGAAGAAACACTGCTATTACAAACATGGAATGTTTATTTTGTCCTGATTTGTAGCTGAATTAATTAGGAGTATTTTTCTCTGGGAATTGTTCAGTGCTACTGTTTTCAGTGTAAATGATATTTTATCCAATTGGACTCTTTCTGGATGAAAATATCAATAAATATTTAATTAGGGAATATGTCTCAAAGTGTACCTCTGTGGAAAAAAGCGTTATCAAGGCGCAGCTATCCTCACAAGCAGCCGACTAGTAATATCAGTTAGGTATTATGTGCACTTCTGTATTGTTTTATTTTCTTTGATTTGAACCTGTATTTCGATATCCCATGAGAACGCCCAACAAAGAACCTCTCCAAATCAGAAAAACATATATATTTATACACACATGCTTAAGCATCAGGGAAAAAAGAGCAGTTGAGAAAGATTCTGGATGAGCTTATTTACTTTGTCGTTAACTAAAAATGGAAACTCACATTTATTTCAGAAGAACTTAATTTATTGTCTGAAGAATGAGGATGATACCCCAAGAATGAGGATGATACCCAAAAAGAGACTTAAGGATGCCCAGTAGCTAGTAGCCTGCTGAGGGTGCAAAGAAAGAGTAAACAAATAGGTCAAAAACTTTAAGGAGATTTTCTCTAATTCTTCACAATGACTTCCTGGGTTTGTCCTGGGAAGACTGGGAAAATATTCTGGTATCATGTTTTGTCAGGTGTGATTTCTCTAATGTGACTGAGAAAAAAAAAAAAAAAATACTCATTTGGTAGTATAGCCTGTGGTACTCAGTGGTATGAAATGCTGAACTCTTGATGCTGGCAACGTATGATCTGAGATCGTGCTCATCTAAATGCGGAATGATTAATAAAAATCTGTTATATTGATCAGAGAAGAGACATGGATTTAGATTTTTACCCAGCTAGCCTTTGCACGTACCTGTTGAAATGTCAGTGTCCTGACTGGTAACATATATTTTTTCATTCTGTCTCAGTATGTTATGAAAATAACCTTCAAAAGTTGCTTAAAACATTAATGTTTTTCTTTGAATATATGCTAGATTATCCCCAAACATACACGTGCTATATATAGTGTTATACTCATATGATGACTTAAGAAGAAATGGTTTCTAACACACACCCGTTAAATGCAATAGAGCAATTTTGTACTGTCTAAAGATTCCTCGATGTTTTATCTTTCTCAATGCTTGAAGGAAACCATAATTGACAACCAGATATTTTCCATTACAGAAGTCTTTTAAGGAATCACATATCTCTGGTACAATTTTAAACCAAAAAAAAAAAAAAAAGAAGAAGAAGAAAAAAGAACCCCCAAATAAGCTGTTTAGCTAACCCAGCTTGGGGTTTTTTTCGACAGAGTCATATTAGGAAACCTTCGCATTCAGCACTCTGCTGTAAGATTGTAGGGGCAGCAACTTCCAGGAAAATGACAGTAGCAAACAGCATAGGGCGCAGAAACAATTTCACCCAGCACTGGCATCTGAAAAGTGAGTGGCTGCCTGAAATGTTGGACTTAGTGCCCTCCCAAGTTCTGAGAATTCTCAGAAGGTATGCTAGCTAAAAGAGATTACAACTGAATGAGGTTTTGCTCCTATTTCACACAACTCCAATATAAGAAAGGAAAACTATCTTCACTTCGCCATTAGCCTCTACCAGCCTGGAATCTATTTTTTAACCATTTCAGTCTGAGCAGTTCCACTGACTGAAGTAATTCAAACCTATAAGATCAAAAGCATTTTAGCAGTTTCCAATCTAAAACTTTCAGACAGCTCAGAGACAAATGTACTGTGGAATATATTAAGGAAATATAAAACCTGAGACATTGCATGGTTAAAGTAAATCCTTAAAAAAATGTTTTGCAGAATTCATCTCTTGCGGCCCACTGGTATTAATGAGAATGTAAATACAACAGAGTGTCTTTTAAAATATTTTAAAAACATACAATAATGTTGCAGAAATACTATAAAAACATCTCCATACATAACCTGATGTCTGTCATAAGGTCAGATAGTAAAACTTAAGAAGAATAAAGGCAATTTAATTATTTCTATAGGTCAGTGAGAAGTTAACATTGATATACTGATATAAAACTAAATTTAACACAGATGGGACAAGTTAAACCTTTGAGAATATGTATGCCCAAGATCATAAATAACTGTCAGAGGCTTACAATAGATGTAATTCTCAAAAGGACTTTTGGAAAACAGGAATGTGAGTCCCATTGAAAATCTCATTTAATTCCAAGGTATGCTCTCAAGATTTATATTTCATTAAGTATTTACCATATGTGCTTCTCTGAATCAGATGGCTAGAATCCCCATTGAATTGCCAAAGGGGGAAATGAACACATTTGCTAACCTGTAAATGTCTCTTGTTGACTTGGAAGTCACGCGTTATGTGATCTATGGTTTGGAGGCAGCAAGTGGAATGGACATTGATCCATAACATCAAAATGAAGAGGAAAAAAATAACTCTTCTGTCAGTACCTTTGTCATTTCTGCTTTCAGCTGTTTCAGGGCTGTCAAAAGAAAAAGAAAAATAAAGTCATTTTCCTAGATTGTAATGCAAAAAGAGAGGTAAGTTTCTGTGATTAGAGCTGGCTAAAACTTTAAACAGAGCCATTTCCACAGGAGAGTATGATGTAAGCGACTAGAAGGCTTATGGGATTTAATCAACTTCTCTCAAATTTAATAGAAATAATTAAATCAACGCAAAATTAAAATTAATTACCCACTTTAAAGTTTCATGTTTTGTGTTTCATATGATGATATTCATCCTGTATTGTATTCATCATACATTATATTTAATAACACTGCGCTGTGCTCTCATGCAGCCCAGAAGGCCAACCGCATCCTGGGATGTATCAAGAGAAGCGTAACCAGCAGAGCAGGAGAGGTGATTCTCTCCCTTGTACTCTGCTCTTGTGAGACCTCACCTCGAATACTGCGTCCAGTTCTGGTGTCCCCACCATAAGAGGGATGTGGATCTGTTGGAGAGTGTTCAGAGGAGGGCCACAAAGACGATCCAGGGGCTGGATCATCTCTGCTATGAGGACAGGCTGTGGGAGCTGGGATTGTTCAGTCTGGAAAAGAGAAGACTTTGGGAAGACCTAATAGCTGCCTTCCAATACCTGAAGGGAACCTACAGGAAGGCTGGGGAGGGACTTTTTACAAGAGCATCTGCTGATAGGACAAGGGGAAATGGATTTAAGTTAAAGGAAAACAGATTTAGATTGGACCTTAGTAAGAAATTCTTCAGTATGAGGGCAGCAAGACTTTGGAATAAATTGCCCAGAGATGTTGTGGCTGCCCCCTCGCGGGAGGTGTTCAAGGCCAGGTTGGACAGAGCCTTGAGTAGCCTGATCTAGTTGAGAGGCGTCCCTGCCCATGACAGGGAGGTTGGATTAGATGATCTCTAAGGTGCCTCCCAGCCTAGGCCATTCTGTTATTCTATGCTTCTATGGACATTCTTTTCTTTTAAATAACATGAAATAGATTTTCAACACTGAGGGAAAATTTTTCAGCAATATCAGATCTGATTCCAAAATCAAAGGGGTTAGAATTTCCATTGCCCCAAAAATTGGACTTTTTCTCCTATATGGGAATAGTCCTGAATTCTGAAAAGCCAGAGTATCTAAATTGAAAATTCTGCTTTCTGAACATTTCCAAATTTTAATTTCTCTATGAGATTAGTAAAATCTCAGTATTATTTTCCAAATAAGCAGTCATGAAACTTGAGTGATGCATACAGGCATCACATGCAGAGCACACAGAAACGTAGCAGAGTATGATGGCCATATCATGGAATAGCATCAGGAAAGTCTAGAGTGAAGGCTAAATAATGTGATTTCAGAGTTGTAGCATTTCCCCTTTGTGCTTTTACCTCAATGTAATATATCATTCCCTCGGTATCAAGATTTCTGGATTCTGACTGATGCAAAATTTATTCATTAAAAGCAAAGAGAAGTTCAGAGAAGTTTTTGTGATAACATTCTATGTCATATTTGTTCTACATTCAGAAATGCCTTGTAAATAACAAACAAGTATTTTCATGGTCCAAAATGAAACTTGTATGCCTGTCTAGGCTAATTTATTTATCAAAACAGTACCATAAATCCTCACCTATATTCACTATTCTCCAATTCTACAGTTTATTTCCCTCCAATCTGCTTTCTACAGTTCTAAAACTCTTAGACTGACATTTTTCTTTCAATTTAAAAACATCTCTTCTGTTGCTCTCATATTAGCAAAGGGGTGCCTTGACACTACCTGTGATATGTTTTTCCCACTGGCCAAGCATATGTCTAAATCTTTTTGAGGAAGGCTTGTGATGATGATGATGTGCTGAAGTGGGTCAGACAGAGCTCCAGCACCTGATGCTCCCCACATACAAGGCCAAGTTGTCCTGCCAGTATTCTGAATATACTGGGCACAGGTGAAACAGAACTCATTGCAGTTCAGTAGAAGATGACCAAAGACTGGCACTTCACTTAAAGCAGTGGTGCAACCGTCAGCTGTAGCTTGGCAGGAGTTTCAGCAACATCAGGTGGATCAACAAGCTTCAGCTCACATCAGTGCTCAGACTTTACACAGGCACATTCCTGGAGGTCGACTGTCCTCCTAGTTCAGTTGCAGATAAGCTCTTCATGTTGTCATCATCTCTGCTCCAGGCAAGAGAAAAGAAAGCAAAGCAACTGTGGGACAAGGTAAAAATCCAGCCTGTGCTACTCCCTTCCTATATTCGGCAGAAATGCAGACGTGATATGTTGACCTTGGCTGGCTGTCAGGTGGCCAACAAACCTCTCTATCACCTCACTCCTCAGCAGGGACACCTGCTAATAAGATGGGGAAAAGAAACCCTTCATGGTTGAGATGAAGGCAGTTTAATAAAGCAAAACAGAGGCTACACACAGAAGCAAAGGAAAAAAGAAAGACTTATTCTCTAATTCCCGTCAACAGGTGTTACTCAGCCACTTCCTGAGAAGTAGCACCTCAGTACATGTTGTCTTAAGATTGCTTATAAGGAAACAAGAGTTGTAACATGAGTCCTACTTGTGCTCCCAGCCAAGAGTCACCTTACTGCTGGCAATAGAAAAGGGAATTTAGCTAGTGCATACTTCTGCCGCCTTCCTTTTGGTACACAAAAAGAAACTAGAAGAAAAGAAAAATGAAAGCAAATCCATTTCAGTAACAACCTGGTGACCCACGTAGGACCCTGCAGGTTCCTGACCTGGTGTGCCTGGCTACCGTGTATGATGCAGCTAGTGCTGGCTGAATTCATCCAATTGTCCTTGTGGGATCTGTCATCTCTGGAAGGTACTAGAACTAGGGGCAGCATAAGTCATGGTTGGTTCGATGGTAAGGTACAATGGGCTTCGCAGCAGGCAGAAATTCTAGAAAACTAGGTAGAAGAGAAGTTGGTAGGTCTAGTGAGGATCATGGACGCGGGCTGCAAAGAAGGGTGGTATGCAATGGTCCAGGAAGGAGGAATGCCTGGACAGTCTTTATTTTCTAGAAAGAGCAATAGGAGCAGAGCAGGGCACACTCTTTTTCAGAAAAAAAAGCCACTTATAGAAGAATGAAATGCTCTCAAGGAGTACAAGCAACAAGCACGGAGTATGTTCTCAAGCACATGAGGTGTGCTTCATTAGCAGTCACATGACATGGAATGGAATGTCCTGGCCTTCCTGTGCTATGGCATTTGTGGTGCATTGACCTTGGTTGGCCACCAGCTGTCCACCAAGCCTCTTTATTATTCCTCTTCCTCAACAGGACAGGGGGGAAGAAAATAAGATAGAAAAACCTCATGGGTCAAGATAAAAGAAGTTTAATAAAACCAGAGCAAAGTCTATGTGTGGAAGCAAAGGAAAACAAAAAGATTTATTCTCTATTTCCATTTATGTGGTCATGCCCAGCCACTGCCTAGGAAGTAGGGCTTCAGCATGCACAGCTATTGCTTCAGAAGACAAACCAACATCTTCTCCCTTCCTCCTTTCCTTAGCTTTTATTACTGGGCACGACATCACATAGTATGAAATATCTCTTTGGTTAGCTTGCACAACATCACATAGTATGAAATATCTCTTTGGTTAGCTTGCATCAGTGGTTCTGGCTGTGTCCCCCCTCTTGCCTACCCTCAGCCTAATGGTGAGGGGGGATGTTGGAACGACACCCTTGGTGCTGGGCGAGGACTTATCATCAGCAGCCAAACACTAGTGTGTTATCAACACCTTTCCAGCAACTGATACACAGCACAGCACTGTGAGGGCAGCTATGGGGAAAATTAACTCCATCTCAGCCAGGCCCAATGCAGCATGGAATAAATATCTGCATAAGCTGTTAGTCGCTTTGCCTGCTCAAATCTCACCTAGCTGCTTTTTTTGAATTTCATCCATACTGTATCTGTACTAACAGAAAAAATTATGAGCAAAAACTTAGTTAAGACTATGCAGAGCTATGAGTGATCTTTGTTTTCCTCTGGGGCATGATTATCCACTGTCATCACCACAGCTAATGATAACCTTGTTACTAACATTACCAGGTCTATTAGCAGCACCTCTCAAGTTTTTCTGACTTAGATCATGATGAGTATGTAGCAATAGATTACCCCAGAGCATCTTGAGTAATGTGATGAGAAGGAACCTTATCCTAGTCTGTAAGATCCTAAGTCAGGTAGCACAGCATCTGGCTAAAGCATGGCCCCCGGCCTTTGCTCTGCTCTCCATTCCTCACATGACTGGATAAGGGTGAGAAGGTCCAGGAAACCTTGCTATGACATCAGGTCATGGGGTATAGAGTGGACACGACTTTGCACTGCATAAAGGTATGAAGTAGTGGAGTTTAGGTAATGAGGAGAGACCTCTGCGCAAAAAACAACTGAGACTGGCCTTGCTATCGATAGTGCAATCCAGGGGAGTGGAGACTCGCCTAGCTATCATGGGATGCAACTGAGAAGGGGGCCCTGTGTAGGTAGGACAGCCCTGATTTTGGTCAGCAAAAAGCAGCAAGATAGCAGGAGCTGGTGTCATCCCTTTTTTCTTAGAAAAGGCTACCATATCTGATAACTAACATTTGCCTCATTACCTATGAAATGCATATTAAAGTTGCCACCCTTGCATATGATAATGAAGATTGTAGAGAATAGCTAAATATGTATGACTATAGCACCCAACTCTCCACCCAAATTATACTACACGTCATCAGTGTCGGGAGAAACTGCATAATTTTGGGGATAAACGCCAGGGAAAATGATTGTTAAATTGGAAGAGAAGAATTTCAACACCTGATGGACCAGTTAATGGACTGCATTCTCTTCCTCCACCCGAGGCAGGGATACCTCTCTGGGTAAAGTGCTGAACCTTTTACCCTCTGGTGAATGTTATCCCCAGCTTGTTGTATTATTATTTCTCCTAGCAATATTAACCTTAATTAGTAGCGCTATTGTAATTAGTGAATTTATCAACAGCAATTGCGAATCTGTTCTGTCACTCTCAAAAAGTAACTCATTTCAATTGTTGTGAATCTGATCAGTAAAAATCCTTTGCTGAGACTCTGATTGACCACTAGCAGGACCTTTGCTGTGCTCTGATAGTTAGTCTTTTGCTGTGTCTCTGTTAAGTCCTTTGCTGGGACTCTGATCTATCAGGGTCAGGACCTTTGCTGGGACTCTGATAGCTAGTCCTTTGCTGGAACTCTGGAAATCTCTTGCTGGGACTCTGATAAATGGTTCAGAGAAAGTCCTGGGACTCTGACCAACAAGTATCGAAATTACATTCCTCTTAATGTGACAGAAGTTCTTTTTATCAGTGCATTACATAAGACAAAAAGCAATTTTGCCCAATGAGAAACAAAGATGGTATGAGTACATGACTAACTTACCTGTTTACTAACAGAGCTGTCATGCCTGGATATAGCTAAAGCTGTGACATGGGCCCAGCAGTTGGCCATGCAACAACTGTGCTCCATTCCTTTTCTAAGACAGCAACTTTCACCACCATTAAGCTCACTTTAAAATATCATATAAAATGAGCTCTCTGAGCTGCAGAATAGAACCTTATGCACCAATAGTGAGTTTCTTTCATTAGTCACCATAATCTGATTTTTTCTTCTTCTGAGAAGTCAGACTGTGAAAAATTACTTAAACCAACAGACCTATTGTGAGATTCAATATGCATTGTTAGTAATATTCATAGGAGAGGGAAGTAGAGATAAAATACATTTTGCTGAGACTTCTCTTTGGCATAACATTTTGAACACAGGGCATTTGTTGTGTAGTAAGGGAAAAGAAACACGTTTTCAATAATTATCTGCGAATACTGTAAAAGATTATATGCTTCTATTTTCCTTCACTAGAATATAGTATAGTTTTTTCTGTATAGCTACTGCCTGAGGTAGTTGTAATTCTACCTGTCAGTTAATCTATGCTGGTGTGCATTACAGATGACCCGATCTCCACCCAAACCTCACACAGAGACAGATTATTAGTTCAGGGGAATTGCTGTTTTATTTTATACAGTAATTACATATTTAATCTGGTTTATTATAACACTGTCTGTACAATTCTGTAGATAGATGTTTTACTCAGTGTGGCCATAAAATGTAAGGGGATCTATGATTAAATATTAACAATTTATATAGTGTAGCATATGATTTTTATGGAGTAAAAGGAAGGTTAGACTGAGTTTGGTCTGTATCTGAATTTATGAAATAAATAAGGATCATTTTCACCCTTAGTAAATGTTTAGATGTGGGCACATGTCTGGTGACAACAATCAGGGAGGAGAGACCTGAAGCTGGAGATATGATCTCATAGCTAATACAGAAATAAGTAGTCACAGTGAATAATGTAAGAATATAGGAGATAACTTCCTGGAATATATGAAAGATCCTTCTAGTCCATATTCTGAAAAAAACAAAGTAGACTTGGAGAGATAACATAAATTTAATTTACCACCACCAGTTTACTAGAGTAGGATAGTGAGAGAAAATAAACATAACCCGATCTTAAATACATTCCCCCATCCAGTCCATCTGGGTGCAGTCCATCTGGCCATTACTCATTGTCCATGGCAATCCTCCCTTCTTAGGAAAGAGGGCTCCTTGCAGCCTCCCCCTTCTGCCATGTGGTGTCCATCTTATGGGAAGAAACCCTCTCCCTCCATATGAGTCCTTCCCACAAATGTCAGATTGACCTCACAGTCACAGGTCACTTCAGGCACATCCTCTGCTTCTCTGTGGTCTCTCTCTCTCCTGGCATGGGGTCCTCCATGTGCCGCTGCATCTCAGATGTTTCACCACCACTGACCTCCTCAGCTCACAGGCAGTCAACTCCCTGCCTTCTCACTCACCATGGGACTCTGGGGAAATGCATCTTTTCCCTCCCCTTTCCTCACCAACTACATTTCTTTGCTTTCCTCTCATCTCCCTCTACTCCAAACAGAAAAACTCTCCAAGACAAAAGACAGGACATGAAGAGATATTGAGAGGGACAGAAGAGGCTGTCCCAATAGGTTTTCCTTCTTAAATATGTTGATCACAGAGGTGTTGATTGGCCTGACCTTGGCCAGAGATGTGTCTGACTTTTACCCGGGGCTGGGGGAGGCTCTGGAGGTTTTGCAAGAATCATCCCCCACAGCTCTCTCCCTCCTACTAAAAATCCCATCAGACTCAAAGCCATGACAAAAAGCAAAGTGTGCAGAACAGCGGGATCAAGAGGATGATTCACAAAGAGAAGAGACACCTATCTCAGGTGTATGTACACAAATGCATACAGCCTGGTGAAACGGGAAGGAAGAATGGAAGGACCGCATATCGGGGGTCAGTACTGGGACCTGTGCTGTTTAACATCTTTGTTGGAAACATGGACAGTGGGACTGAGTGCTCCTCAACTGAGTGCAACCTCAGCAAGTTTGCCACTGACATCAGGCTATGTGGCGCAGTTGGTACACTGGAGGGAAGGGATATCATCCAGAGGGATCTTGACAGGCTTGAGAGGTGAGCCAGTGCGAACCTCACGGGAGTTCAACAAGGCCAAATGCAAGGTCCTGCACATGGGTCAGGGCAATCTCAATCACAAACGCAGACTGGGTGGCAAGTGTATTCAAAGTGCTGAGCAACCTGGTTTGATTCCACAGCTGGATTTGCTTTGAACAGAAGGTTGGGTGAGACACCTGCTGAGGTCCCTTCCACCCTGAGTGAATCTGTGATTCTATTCACTTGGGACACACGAAATAATGAGAACACAAAGCATGATATTTCCCTTTTTCTAGGAATGTTAAGGGACATCCTGAGCCAGCAATTGTGTTTGCCTTTTATGCTTAATAACTTATTTTCCCTGAATTGGTCTAATTAATTTATACTTTCTCTATTAAGACTATCAAGACTATCCTGTGGCAATAACATTAAAGGCTCTTGCAATAGTTTGTTTGCAGCCCATTGCTCCTCAACTTATTCAAGGCCCCTTTTGTAGTATGAGAAACTGTAATTGTTCCTTATTCCTATTCTCAATGCTATTTATGATTTCTCTGATGGATTTCTTTTTTCCATTTTCTACTCAGTCACCTCAAAGTTGAAGAATCCTGATCCATTCAATAGCTTTGGACATAACCCCGGCCCTTCCCTGATCCTTTGCTTAGCTTCACTATATCTTTTCTGAAAAAGGATTTGGATGCACTGTAAATGTACAGAGCAAGATAATGGTGTTTCCTGATTTGTTCTCAATCCGTAATTACTAATTCCTTTTTCATCTGGTACAGAGCACTATGTTATTGTGAGATGTTTTCATAGAATTATCCATAACAACGATTTTTCCTCTGAGTGGTAACAGCTAATTTAGAAGCTATCACTGTGTATACATACTTAGGCTTGTTTTTCTCCAGGTGCATTATTTTGCATTTATCAACACTGGATTTCATCCACTACTTTATCACCCAGCCACTCAGTATCATGAGACTCTTCCCTAACTCTCTTAAGCTGAAGAATTTTAATACTCAGAAAAATGTCAAGGTATCAGGAAACTTATCATCTCCTTGTGTATCTGCTTTTCCAGACAAATCACTACACTGAAGAGCACATGTCCAAGCATACTATATCATTATATTTCACTGGTAACTCATCAGCTGCTCCTTCAATTTCATTTTAACAGACTCCCTCATAATTATAATTCCTCTTTGTGAAGCTTGAATTCTTGAAGAAAATCTGGAAGGATTTTTGCTCCTGAAAAAAAGTTATACTTGATATTATGATTTGCACATCCTTTCATCTCTTAGAAAGGATCTCACAAAGCCAGTTTGTTTAACCGCACTTATTTAGCAGAAGTTACTTTTAGCCTTGCATCAGTCTTTACTTCTCTGCTATTTGTAAATCAGTTTTGCCCTGCTGTTACGGCATTCTCTTGAGTGTGTTTCTCCCATACATTTCTGATTCTCCTTGTACCCATAACTTCACCTTATTTTTAGCCTTCTGTCATTTATCTAGGTATTTTGTTATTCTTGTTCCCTATTTTTGTGTGTCCTGTTTACAAAGGCCTTTATTTGTTGAGATTGAGCTTTGACTATAACTTACTTGAATTTTATTCACACCTGTCACATCTGTGGTGGGTGAGATGTGTAGAGTTATCTTAAGCCATAGGATACCACGAGTGTGGTACCGTGTGCTGCTGGAGGTATCACACTTCTTGAAATCCCTGCCAGCTCCCTCCTTCTCCTGCCCCCTGGAAGTCTGTCTCCGCATCGCTAATTCCTTGGAGTTGTCTTACCAGTGCAGCTCACTTCCTAATGCACAAAATAAAATATAAATAGCACAAACATAGGGGAAGAATGATCAAAGAGTTTTTAAATTCTAGGGGCATACTGGGCCTTTTAGAAAATCTCCAGGAACTGACTGGAATTGCACAAGCTGGAAATTGCCTCATCTGTTAAAATACAGTATTACACTGCAGTATACCCTATTTTCTTTCTCAGGATTACACTAAAACCTTTCTATATATAAAATCACCTTATGTTGTCACTTTCATACTTGGTGTAGAGTCAACTATTGCAAGACGACCAGGACTTCTGTTTTGCTCTTGGGAAAAAAAGGTATAAAAGGAAAAATGACCCTCAGAGTATGACAGGAACTATCTTTATCTTCACCAGTCAGGGATCATGTCAACCTTTAGGAAGGGCAAAATCAGATTATTTTCTGCTGGAGAAAAAAAAAACCCACAACATTTCATCATGATCCAAACACCCAGCTTTCATCTGCAGCAGATTTAGAATTTTTGCCCCAATGTGGAATTAAATCAAATTCATAAAACGAATGTTTAGAGTGAAAGTCATCATTTTGTAATCATATTAGGGAATACTCAGTGCATTTAAGCCTAGTCCTTCGGGAGAAAAAATGACAAAGAAAAAAACAGCTCAGTACCTAATAAAATATCCTTTCCCCAAACTGATACTTCCTTCTACTGCTATTAAAGACAAAGCATCTAAAAAAAAGGCATAATGTCTCATAGCACAAAATATTTTACATATTGTAAAATAAAATGAAAATGTAATACCATAAGCACTATTAGAATGTGGGAAAATCTCAGGGAAAAAAATCTCAGCAGAATCTTGTTATGTTGGCTTGCTTGGAAACTCAAGCCTTTCATGAAAATGCATAAAAAATCTTTAGAAAAAAATAAAGCATATAATCTGCAATTTGTAAGTGCTTGTAGAGATCAATATTTATTTACAAGTCTTTAACTTAGTTGTCTCTTAAACAGTCTGTAAAATACACCTGAATATAGGTTAGAAGCCCAAATATGGAGTCAAAGGATTATATTTTTGTGGACTAGTCATTCTTATTATGGCAGCGTACTATGTCAAATTAGGTTTGCATTACTGGTTATTCTAATTCTGATCATAAATTGTTCCTTTTAAAAAGACAGAAAAAAACAGAAAACACAGAAAGAAAAGTATAATCAGTACTTCACAGAGTATATATATTTGATAGGAGGATTTTAAAAATACATTACAGTGGATAATATCTGTTAAGTAAAAGTCCCTAGTTGCATGCTATTAGCCATGAAGAAGGGGAAAATTTTTATGAGGGAATTGGTTAAGAAAACTTGCCTGATGTGGCCTGTGAAACCAGTACGGAAATAATGGTTTTCCTGGTCTTCAGCTTTACAGAGTATTAGGATTACAGAATCATAGAATGCCTTGGGTTGGAAGGGACTTTTAGAGGTCACGTAGTCCAACCCTCCCATAGTGAGCAGGGACCTCTTTAACTAGATCAGGTTGCTCAGAGTCTTCTTCTTTTATGATTGGCAGAAAGCACTCACACTTTAAGGAAGATATCCAGTGACAAATTCTCTGTAAGAACTGTTTAAATCAGTTTAGGCAGTCAAAAATAATTCCATCACAGTCATGTTATATACTGTATTTTTTGCCTATAATTTGTAATGTAATCTAATTTTTAGAATGATTTTTTTCACATCGAGAGTTTAGTATGGGATATTCTTGTGACTATGCTTGAATGTGGATAAAATCAATGCACGCAGGAGCTATTAACATTAGTGTTAACAATAGTTGTACGCTTCGCTTTAATAGTGAGGAATAATTTGGGGAAACAAGTTTCTGTATAGACATGTTTGATGAATTCTTTCTTTTTCAAATTATATGCCAAACTCGAAGATGGAACGGAATGGAATGGAATGGAATAATATCAGTTGACCAAAAGTTAAAGCACATTATTAAGACATAGTACAAATGCCTCTTGACTGACAGACTTGAGGCATTGACCATCTCCCTAAGTAGCCTGTTCCAATGTTTGACCACCCTCTAGGTAAAGAAATATTTCCTAATGTCCAGCCTAAACCTCCCCTGGTGCAGCACTGAACCTTTCCCATGTGTCCTATCACTGGATACAAAGTAGGAGAACTCAGTAAGTCCCTCCCCACATTCCCTCCTCAGGAAGCTGTAGAAAATGAGGTCACCCCTCATTCTCATTTTCCCTGACCTTGACAAGCGCAAAGTCCTTAGATGTTCCTCATAGGACATGCCTTCTAGTTCTGTTACCAGCTTTGTTGTCATTCTCTACGTATTTAAGGAGCTTCACATTCTTCTTAAATTGTGGGGCCCAGAACTGCACACAGTACTGAGGCTGAGGCCACAGCAACACTGAATACAGTGGGGTAACCACCTCTTTTGACTGGCTGGTTGTGCTGTGTTTGATGCATCCCAGGATGGAGTTTGCCCTCTTGGCTGCCAGGGCACACCATTAAAAACTAGCTGCTCAGACTTCCACTGCAAAAACCCTTTCTCCTTTCAGTAGTCTTTTCAACACTTGGGTTTGTTCCTTTACAGCTGGCCTGCAGTAGAGCTCAATTAGTAAAGCTGTATAAAGCACATTGTGCTTTTATAGCAGTATAATAGAAGAAAAGACAGCATTTGTACACTATTAACAGAAACCAGTTAATTAAGAGAGTTGCTCACTGACAAATACTTGTTTAAGACACATTTTTAGACATAGGTGTTTTGGGGTGACCCCTGCGCTTCTGCAGTCTGTGTGCTAGAAACCTGCAAAACGATATAAATGTTCTCTTAATTCCACTGTAAGTAAAACAGAGGAATAACTTAGCTAGCTGCCTTTGCCAGCAGAAGTATTTTTTGAATATCTTACTTGAAGTAAAATACCACCAATAAGCAAGGAGTTAGGACATTTTTTAGTCTGCTTTGTGATCCAACCAAAATACCTCTGGGCTGTTTTCCCTGATATTTTGAAACTTCTAGCAAATGATCAAAGAAACAGCTTGTTAGCATAAGAGGGAGTGCTGTGACTGATAAACACCTAAGACTGTGGACTCTGCCAGCCTTACAAATCAGGAAACGTCTTGCTTCAAAGAATTGGTAAGCAAAAGGAACATTTCTAAATGTGCTTAGTGTGGATAATAATGTTGCTGTTTGTCTTCTCATATTTAGTCCTGTTAAGCGTATTGATTGATATGTTATAAACAAAATTGCATTGAACAGGAGAAAACAAGTATGTGAAAATACACATAAAATAGCATTTTTGAAAAATCAAGATTTAAAATTATCTTGAGGAAATAATAACAGTGTGACCTGCTAACAAAGGAAAACAAACATTGACATTTATTCCATGAGGGTTGTAGAATGTCTATTTAATTTTATTTTCCACAGAAACGATCTCTTAAAACAAACTATGTAAGAAGAAAACACAAGGGAGACGTTCCAAAGAAGATGACAACCTGTCATCTAAAGACAACTTTGAAAATATTAACATATTTGAAAACAACCTCTGGTATGATAATATGTTTCTCTATTAATCTCTGTCTCAAAGTTACGTTCTCTGATTTCTCCTACCTATGTTCTTATTCTGTGTGGCAAACCCATTTCAAACTAAGCAATGGCTATCCTGATAATACTACTTTTTTCTCTCTTTTTTTTTTTCTTCTAAGGATTCAGCATATTAAAAGCAATCTAGAATCTTCAGAGAAGACAACTCATTTGCTTTATAGTAATCCCTGAGTGTCAAGAGTCAGGGAACTGCTTCATTTTATGCCTCTGCTGAGATGACCAACACTACATTGACACAAACTTCTGCACAAATATCCAAACAACCTCACTGCATTTCTTTGTCTCTTTAAGATTCAAGGTTACCATCTACATACCATCTATGGGCCATAAAAAACGAGAAATGTACTGTCCAAAAATAGTATTTGACAACTCCAAGTAATTTAACTTCTTTAGATTCCCTTTTGGATTGTTTGGTTGTTCAATATCAATGCAATAAAACTGATGGATTGGGTAGACAGCAAGTCACAAATTTCTTTACATAGTTAACTACTACAATATATTTCTGTACTCTTTTCCTGTCTGTCAAAGTATGTATTTGGGTGGTGACCATATCTTTGCCGTAAAATCTCTCTCTTTCATGTAAAGTTTCCTTTCAAAGAATATTTGCTTTTGCTTATTTACCTTCATTTTATGTTACTCCCCTTTCCTAATCTGCTCACAATCTTTGATTTAGCTTGTTCCCTTACCCTCCCCCCATCAAACTGTCTTCTTTCAAAATCGTAAATCAAATTTTAAACTATGAAAATTACTTCAGTTTTGTGCATGATCTCAGATGGTAAAATCAGCTCAACAGGAATGTGATCAGTAGTTACGCAAATTAAAGTTCTGTTGAATCTGCTTCATCCAATGCCTTAAATCAGCAGTCCCAACTGCTTATTGCCGAAGTACTATAAAGGTACAGTTCCCCAGAGCTTGCACATATTTTATCTTCTTTTTATTTTCAATGTGTGTCCATTTTTTTTGTGTAAAAAGGTCTACTTTTAAAATAAAGCGATATCTTGTACGCTTTCTGTGCGACTAGGTAGAGCACTCATCTTTCTCATCCACGTCTAGGTCCATCTGGGTCCATGGACTGAGTGATAAAGACTGGTTTATGTTTATATTGTTTATGCTCTACTGCACAGCAACAGAAATACAACATTTCATAACTGTTATCCAAGAACATTTTGTGCCATCTCTTACACCAATTTATACTACAGTTTCTAGCTTTCCAGTTGACAATGGTTGAGGTAGATTTGTTCTCCTTAATTCGTGCTTCATCAACGATACGCAGATCTCACAGAGGCCATTATGTGCCAGTAAGCCGTTTGACAGACATTGATTGTTTCCTGTTTATCCTGAAAACAGAAGAATCTCAAACAGACACTAAATTCCTGGATTTCACTTGAGATATGTCCTGCCAACCTGAAAAGTCCTCAAAGTTGCTTCTCTGAGACCAGCAGCTAAACATCAGGCTCTCTGTGTGAGAAAGTTCTTTAAAGGAAAAGAGAGTTCATACGTAAGACTTTGCAAACACACAGTGCACAGGGTTGTTCTCCATGTGTGGTTTCCTAGTGTGTCCGTAACACAAGGAGAAAATTCAGAACCTCATAGGCTAAAGCCATTCCTCAACAAGCAGTGCTCTAGCACGATAGCATGGAGAACACTTCTTGTAGGATGACATTATTACTTTTCAGTACTTTAAGAAATAGCAAGGCCTCAGGTCATTCATATTCATTTGTAAATGCAGCAGGCAGTTTGTAGAAGTTAGGTACAGGCAGTATAAATGAAGACAAGAAAAACTGAGGGAGTCTTTGCCACCTGTGTCAAGGACATTTTGTAATGACACTTCCTTGCTTTGTCTTTACAGCATGTTCTTTGTAGCAAGTGAACCAAGGTCCTGTCTGTGCTTTGGGTGCCTGTCAAAAGTGAGTCGAGCCTTTAAGATCAAAACTGGAGTGTAATCCTCACTTGTTGAGAAGTTGTTCACTTTTTCATTTCCAAATTTTACAGTGAGTTCTGGCAACACTCTAGTTACCAAGGGCTTTTCATTTGGTCCATAACTACATGGAGTTTGACTGTTTGCTCTGTCATGAGGGGTTTTCCGCCTACTGTGAAGTAGTGAATGGAGTACTTCACCATGCCCCTTGTCACCTTGATACCATTCCCTGTGTCCAGAATCTAAGTAGGAAGCAAGCAGATTATGTCTCATCTATGCAAATCAGAGGTTGTCTATATGCTCGGAAACTTACCTTTTGGATTGTAAACTCTGCAGCAATCTTTCAAAGCCTTGCTTCAGATACTGCCACCAATGGACTATCCGCATCCTGGATAGGTTCAAAAACATGACTCAGCAACAGGTAGACACTGCAATGGGGAAGGTGAATGGGGCTGGAGCTTTTGTTTGCTTCTGTACAATCTATCTCTTAAATCTATTTCAAGCTTTGGAGGCATTTTGTATTTTTGTAATTTGGTTGTCAAGTACACTCAGTAATATGACCTGCAGGCAGAGTCACAGTACTGTACAATTACAACTTATTTGGACATCCAGGGGGATAAGATTTCTGCACTGGAAATTTTATGTTCTTCTCCACCTGTATGAGAAAAAAACAGTTAATTGTATGCTATCAGTTAGTTTCCAAACATTAAGAAGTATTGAGTATTCCTAAAGACTTACGAGGAAGAATTGTAATCTATATTAAATAAATCTCGATTTGTTTTGTTGGAGTTAGGAACTTTTGGCCTGGCTCTGAATGATCAAATCAAATACAACTTGCTTAAAAATAAATTTAAAATATATCCGTATCAACAATTTGTGTAAACAGCTCATCTAAGGAAAGGAAAGTGAATGGATAATGCAAAGTCATTTACAAAGAATGCAAGGGATTAAGAGGATTCAAAACTATCAAGAAAATTGAGAGTTTATGCCAAGAGCCAGCTCAATCCTTCTAGCAGAGGCTTAATTTCTGTAAACAAAAGGAATTTAAAACGCATCAAATTTAGGTTCTGGGTATCATGTTTTTTCACTGCAGATTAGCCATCTTACTGTAATTTTAACTCATCATCTGACATAGCAAATCCAAATGAGACAGTATTGGTCCTTCTTTTATGGTCTTCATTTCTAATTACCAAGATCACCTGATAAGTCCCAGCCTTATCTTTCAGGGCACAAAATATTTGGAAGTAAAATAGCCTGGCTAAACAGATTTAATATAAAACTGAGGGTGGAGGATTATAATTTACCATGATGTGCACAAACCCTAGAAAGGCAGAGCACTGTCATGAGCATTTGTGAAGGTGTATGGGTTTTGATAGCATTGGAAGTAGAAGGCAATGAGCAGGAAGCAGCTCAAGAGTGAAGTACATTTTAGCAGCTTGAGAAAACTATTGAGCAATTGCAGAGAACTTGTAATGATTTTCAGTATATCTCCCAAAGGCAACAGGGAATGTCAATTTTTAAACTCTGTGGGAAAATTTTTGTAGCTAATCATTCTCATTTAGAATCACAAAGAAAACCTCCAGGTTTTTATCACCTCCGTGTTTAGTGTGGACTGAAAAACAGGATTGAGTATGAGGTTTTCATTCTATTCCCCTAGAAATAGGGATTAACATAATTCTTACATATTTCTGAAGAACAGAAGAAGTATCAGAATATATTAAATTTGATATGATTCATATTTTTTTCCAGTGCAAATCACATACATAAGCTCCAAATTCCAGGTTTAAGCAACAAGTTGTACTATAAATTACTTGTTAAAGGATGTTAGGAGCAGTCACCACTTCCAGCAGCTCTGGCCCAGGACTCCCTCCTGCAAAAAAAAATCCAGATGGGTGCCCCAGGGACCTGGGACCTCTGCCCAGCCTGAGGGGCACAGCTGCCACTTTCCCACTTGAATGTTCATCCAGGATGGAAATTGAGCATGTGTCTCAGACACACAGAACACAGACACAGTCAGCTACACAGAAAGGACGCTGCCTTCAACTGCGTCTACATATAGAACCAAAATAAGAAGTAAGAACAGAGAGACCCATCCCCTTCTCCTCTTGGTTTGGAAGAGACAGGAGGTCACTTATGTGGGGACAAATACAACACTCTCCTGTTCCATGGGACCCCATCTCACCGGCTGGTCCAGCGTGGTCCTTGGTGCAAACAGACAAGCACACTCACACACTTGTCTTATGGGCATACCACATCCACAGGTCTCCCCAAATACCTATGCAGACCCTCCTACCCACTTGATACTCCTATCTGGACCCAGGGCCTTCTATTCACCTGTAAATCCACCTCGGAGTTTCCTGGTGAATGACACGTGCACACCCCATACACACCAGGATTGGGGCTGATACAGACACTCACCACCCCCAGCAGCTGTCACCAGGCCCATCGTCTGTGACCCATGGGCATGCTCCAGTCACCAGCACTGAGCCTCCTCACTCACCTCATTCACATCAGTCCCTCACAATAGCTGGTTTTTGGGTTTTCCTGTTCTCCTTATCATCTTAATTTGACACGGTCCCTGAAAACATGACCTTAAGGAAGCAGACTCTTCTCCTTCCACACACTTGTATTGCTGGGCTAAGTATCACAGAATCATAGAATGGATGAAGTTGGAAAGGACCTCTGGAGGTCATTTGGTCCAATCTCTCTGCTCAAGCAGGGTCACATAGAGTTAGTTTCCCAGGACTATGTCCAGATGGGTTTTGAATATCTCCAAGGATGGAGTTATCCAAGTAATCTGTAAGTATTCAAGTAATCTGTCGATATTCAAGTAACCTGTAGCTTGTCCATAAAAAAAAATGGGTGGGATGCAGACAGGAAAGATCTCTCACAAAGCCTAATTTTAAACACATAAGTGCCTTAAACTTTGCGATATTTTTGACTTGTCATTTAATCAGCTGAAAGACATGGTATGTAACCCAGTGCCCAGGGTAGCTGAGATTTCCAGGGAGGATGTGGAGTACCTGAGGGAACCTATCCACCATGTACTGAGTTCAGTTCTTCTTCTATGCTGTGTAAATTCTCCCTGTTGTCCTGAGGGCAAGTGGCACAGCACAGCTTATGCCTACAAAGCTAAACCTTCTCTCCACCTTCCTGCAAAGCTGGTCTTGTCCATACTTCTGATTGACCATACTTCTGATTGACCTAGTGTGTCTACAAGCTGTGCTCTTCTGGTTGGTTAGCCCAGGCCAGAACTGTCAGGGAGCATGTTAACAAACAAACAGTATGAATGATCACACTCCAATCCTCTAACCATGTCTGATACTGTTTAATTAACTGCTATTAGGCAAAGTCATGGTGGCTGTTCCTCATACCATGCTTCTAGGTATAAACGTTATTTTTGTACGTCATGCCACTTAGGTCAACGTTGCCTATACTTAGGTCACAAATTCACTCATTTTGCAAACTGCTGTAGCCCATGAAGACTTTCCAGCTCTCAGTCAGTCTGCCAGAGGTCACCCTTCCCACAGCTCTTCCAGGGAAAGGATTACGCAAAACCTCCCTCATCCTCTTCAGGCAAAGTCAGTCAGGTTAACTTAACCTGTCAATGAAAGTGGATTAAGCTAAACTGACTAACTTTGCCAAAAGCAGATTACAGAGAATTCGCTGGAAGGGCTTGGGTGGTTGGAGTCATCAGCTGGAAGCTAGAAACAGGCACTAGTAGGAAGGAAACATGAGGGGTTATAAAAACTCATACGATCTTGGGAAGTGGCTTTTGAGGATCAAGTGCCAAAATGCAAAGAAATTAAACCTCCTGTGCAGCTGTTTGCTCAGTGAATGCCTGCATGCAATAATCAGGCTGCTCTCTGAGAAAGCAGCAATAAACTAGTATAAGCCACAGGTAATTATCTTATCAAGTGAGTGCAAAGCTCACACTGATGGGTGAACCAATTATGGACTGATGTGCATTTAAAGATCTTGTGACATAAGGCCATCAGTGATTTGTTTTAAAGAGAGCTTGATGCCATTGCAAATCTTCTGAGCTCCACACAGAAAAAAAGGCTTGCAATAAATAGAGCTCTGCAGTCCTGTAGCTGCCGTTGGAATAAGGGCCTTTCTTTTAGGGAAGAAGTCCTTGCCGTTGGAAAGAGGTTTCAAGTATACATGTGTATGGTGGCTGACAGCAGCTGGTAGCATTAAGTCCTTCTCCTTCTGGTTTTGCTGACGCAATCACAGATAATATGACGTACTGATATCAGTGGTGCTCAGCTGACAATGACCTACAATGGACACCGCAGGTGCACTGACACAGAGGAGGTGGTTGAAGCAAGGGTCTGATGGAAATTTCCCACCTGAAAGCCTTTTAACAAGCAGCAGCAATGAACCATGTAACAATGGCATTGTGAGATGGATATGTACACACATTGTAATGCTTTGAGCAGGACTTATCTCTGACAATGGAATGCAAGGCTGCTGTGAGATAAACGGGCATAGGGTGCCTTAAGACTGCGGTCATTGCTTGTCAGCAAGAACAAGGGAGTACAGGCTGTAGTTCACCAAAAGAACACGGCGATGAAGAGGAAGATTAAGTAAAGGACCACCAGGTATTTCTAAAGCCCACCAAGAGACTACAATGCGCATGTGGGAGTGGGTGTGACATATGTTAATAATTTCTCAGAAATACCATGAATATGTATATATAACCTCCATGTAAGCTATGCATCTGACTCCCTGTGGCACACACATTAGGCTGAGCGATCCCCTGTGCGCCCAGCGCTGCAATGAAGAATACCTGCTTAGTAGTCACCAAGACTACTGAGTCCTGATTTTGGCTTTTCACAGCATCAGTATCTGCGATCAGATTATTTTTACTTTACTGATAAATTTC
>NW_009737193.1:46840-91116 GCF_000703405.1 Apaloderma vittatum
AGGGAAGGGAAGGGAAGGGAAGGGAAGGGAAGGGAAGGGAAGGGAAGGGAAGGGAAGGGAAGGGAAGGGAAGGGAAGGGAAGGGAAGGGAAGGGAAGGAGGCCCGCATAACTGTATTTAATACATTGTCAGCAATGATTCACTCATGACTTTACATTTATCTATAATGCTACACTGTAGTTCTGATTTAAGAATCACAGAATCACAGAATGTTAGAGGTTGAAAGGGACCTTTGAAAGATCATCTAGTCCAACCCCCCTGCCAGAAGTCCCATCCACCTTCCCTCTCCAGTGTCACAGCCCAAAACACACCTAATTGTAGTCATATAAGTCTTAATGGGTTTGTGGTTTTTAACAGGTGAAATTGTCTGATCTTATAATAGTGTTGTGGTAACACACAGTCTGTTTTGTTTCCTTTCAACCATTGAACTTGTTTCTCGATTGTTTTTTGTGGTTTGTTTGTTTGCTTGGTTTTTTTACCTGAGGGATTCCAGTGAGCAGATTTGCAAAGAGGAGAGCAAAACATTGTGTTAGCCTAAGGATTAGGGACTATGAATTGCTGACAAAGGGGAAGGAAATGGCTCAAAACAGCAAGGGCCTGGAAGAACTCTGCTGCCTGTAAAAAGCAACAGTGATCAGAGGGAAGGCATTTACTGCTATTCCGCCGTAAGGCAATCTTAATGACTTTGTATTGACAGCATGGAGTTAAAAGGCATCAGCTGAGCCTGGATGTACTCATTTGTAAAGACCATCTTTTTAAGTTTACCTCAGCCAACTATTAGAAAAACCCAGAAGGATGCTATTAGAGATGGGTCTTAAAAGATTGGGGTGTGCTTAATTTAGAAATTAAATCAGCCTGCAATTTTCAGTCAAAGACCCTCAATACGGAACTCCTGCATTCCTATGGCAGAAGCACAGTGCTGGCTGTCCAGAGATAAGCTTCAGCCACTGATGCTTGCTTGTGACATTCCTGGGCTTTGTGCTGCATTTCTGGAAATCAGGTGGTCTCAGTGAAAGGTGAAGCTGCACCGCAGCCCTTTTCAATCTACTTCTGTGGTTCCATGCCTTTGCTTCACGTGGCGTTGGAATGTGATTTTCATTCAAAATTCAAGTGAGAGGTGTATCACTTATTGGTTGATTCATATCACAGTAATTCATTGGTACCACTACTGCTGTTAAACGTATTTAGTTTGAAGGAGTAGAGGATGACAACACATGTAGTCCTAAGCTTTTACACACCCTTTCAACTAGATAAGAAGACAGGCTGAATCACAAATACTGTGAGGCAGCTCGTTCCCAGCTCCAATATTTGTTCACAGTGGGAGAGGTATCATGCCTGTGATAGAGTCATGGTCACTTTCAGAAACAGCTTTTCATAAAAAAAACTAGCTTTGGTAAAACCATTTCATTGTCAAAAATACCTATGTGCTGCTGCCAAAACACTTTGCTTTGTAAGATGGTTCTTCTGAAAGTGACATTTAGCTTAACAGATCTCACTTTAACTTTCTTTTGGTGCGCATGTCATGGTGTTAGATTGCCAAGCTGCACATGTCTATATTTGGATTAGTGTGTCTTTTTTTATAACACTGATCTTTCTGTTATCGAGATCATTAGTACAAATTACAGGACAAACTTTCTTGTCTCCTGACAGTCACTAAGGGAATTATCTTAGCAAAACAGATCAAAGTTAAAGCTTATAGAGAATACAATAAAATACTAATAACACTTCTTGAACCATGTTTCTTATGTTGAAAGTATGGAAACTACAGAGTCACTGTATTAGAAGTATAATTTTTTAACGATTCCCATCAATAATATGCTAATGTCAATCTATTTTATAACGCCCTCTCATTTGCATTAGGAACAGACTTACAAAATTTCAGAGCTGTAATTAAGGTAAATGTGTTTTTCAGGTTGGTAATCCCCTTTTGTTTATGCCTGCTAGCTACATATTGACTGTTCTCATTTGTATTAGCACAAAGGCATTGTATTTTAATTAAGTAAATAGAGTTTCCAATTAGCAAACCTTAATACTTCACATATCTGGCCTAAGCTTTTGAAGTTCTTCAGGAATGTTCTTTATCATTCAAGTTAGTTTTGCATACTTGTCATGTGCAATTAGGTAGCTCCACTAACAGTTTACTCAGGACTCACTCAGTGATAATGTGCAAGTCAAGTGAAATACTTATTTGCTCTGCTGTTAACAACAGAATAAATAATTTACCAAAATCAAGAAATATTAAAAAATTCTAACATAAGAAGTTATACATTGAAAGGCATTTGAATTATATACCTATTAAATAGTGTCTGATATATATGAAAGTAATTTTTTACTTGGATCCTGATACAACAAAACACTTGAGTGTCAAGAAGTTTGGAGCCCAGCTCTGTCATCCAACAGGAAACAGAACTGTCATCAGCCAGCAACAATCTACCTGTGTAGGAATCCTCAAGTGCTGAAAGGCTTCTATAATTTATCTGTAATGTACTGTCGGTTATCTCCAGTGTTACCTGGAAACCCAAAATTTAGATCAGACTCATCTGGAAAAGATGTTAGGAATTAGTAGATATATATAGTAGATATACTTGTCAGACTTAGAATTAGTATTAACTTTAGTGTGTCTGCGATGTCCTGTGGTAGCCTTTTGCAATTTGCTATGGATTGCACTAGGTAGGCAGGAATGCTCAGAAGTGTGCAGAAATGTTCAGAAATGTTCAGATGAGCTCACATTTCCATTGTAAGTTTGTTTTTTCCTGAGTTCTGACAGGAAAAGTAAAGATCCAAGTAAACGTGTGAAGATTGACAGTAATTCTTTGTCATTTATTATTTCAAAGTTAGACATTCTTCCAAGTCAGATGTTTGAAATTTAACTCCTGATAGAAACAACACATTTATATATCTATTGAATATTTGGGTTATATTTGTATTTAGGAATGAGAAATTTGACATAAAGTGGCCTACGATATCACAATGTTCCCAGATATTTTTTCCTGCAGTAATATATTAAGAATAGCAAGGTAGAGCAAGGTAGATTGTGCTTTCAATCTTTGGATAGTAAACAAAGGGAATAAAATATTTTTCTGTTACACCTGCTTGTAAAACAGGGAGACAAACATAATTAGAATTTTTCATGTCTTTCTTTTTTTTTCTTTTTTTATTTCTTTTTTGTCCATGATGCATGGTCAAATAAGAAAATTTTAAAAAAAACCAAAAAACAGTTCAGAATCACAGATTTCATAACACATTCTGGTCTTTCTAAGGCCTACCCTGCATGAGTATCCTTAGACCTAATGAAATATAGCTTGTATTCCTAGCTGCTTATTTTTAAATGACTTGCAAACCATCACGCATACATTAGTGTCCTACTTGACACTGCAAAGCCTCAGTTCTATGGTATAGTGAGAAACATACAGAAATGAGTTTGTCAGTTCTTACTTTTGAACTAATTCTTCCGTTGCTCATATATACATACATGCTTCTGAAAAAGCTGATCAAACTAGGTCCACCCAACAGAGTGTCAGATATGGTACTCTGACCTTTACATCATAATTTTAAAATGTAAGTTACTATTGAGTAATGAAGTGTTCCCATATATCCGGTGATAGCAGCTTCTTACTTCCAAAATCGTCACGACTCCGGAATTTTGCAAAGAATAAAACTTGACGAAGGAACTAGGATGACTGATTGGAAGAAGCTTGAAAAACACTGCATAAATATACCAACTGAGGCAGGAATCCACAAAAATGAGTGAATATGTGCCGGTGTACATGTGGATAATCACTCCTGAAAATGTAGCATGAAATTGTTATAGGCACCATCTTATATACTGATTGTGACCATAAAACATAATGAGAATTTGATCAGAGGGTCCATTTAACCTTGAAAAATGGACATACTTAGTCTCCTTCCACATGATTTGCATTTGATTATTATTTTAGTATTTTCAATTTGAAACTGTAAATAAGTATCCATTACAAGCTTGAGCCACCTGGATGTAATTGCTTTCATCATTCATTTCAAATACTGAATACTGTCCCGTCCAATACAAAATATATGTAAAAGATACAATATTTCAGATATCGAACAACAGAATTTGTAGAAACTTTAATGCTTCTGTGACCTAAATGCAGAGGTGAAAAGACTAGCTTTGTAATTTGAAAAGTCAACAGAGCAGAGTCCTGGCAGAAAATACTAATTTTATATCCCAGGACCTGTCATGAAGGACATGAGGACAGAAGATTCTGGCAGCACTGTCCTCTCAGTAATGAGAGCATTAGCTGATCGTAGCTGTTCAGCATGTCACAGTGACAGAGAGGAGCATTTGGATCTCACGCAGCCTGAGCTTTACAGTTGACCTCCATCCAGAAACCAATCAGTGGTCACCAGAGATAAATGCTGCATGAACACAAAACCCTACCTACATGGGGCAACTGTATTTCGTCATCACTACCATTTCAGCTTATAGACCCACACAGAGTATATTACAACAACTTCATCTTGAACTCACAGAGTCATAGCTTGCTGCGGCAAAGGATACCTTGAAGCAAAAACGTCACAGCTATTATTAGCTGTGTTTCAGACAAACGGACATGCTATAGTGGTTCACCTTGGAGATGTCTGCATGGAGATCCCCAGCCTGACCGACTGAGCTTGTAGCTACAGTGCCTGGACTAATCATCCTCCTTTCCAAGGGCTATTCACAGCCATATTCATTGGGCATTTGACACAACACTGACACGGGCATACTCTTTCTGTGAGCCACGGTCTTTGCTACTCCGGAGTGCAGATAAATCAGTTCATTTAGAACTAGCTCTGTTGTTGTTATAGAACTTAGAACTAGCTCTGTTGCATTGGATGGAGAAAATAACACATATAATATGAAATATGGCTATTTGAATAATATGGTAATGCATTCCAGGAACTTAATGGATGGTGTGTATAATACTGTGCCCCGTCAAAACAAATAATGACTTTTAAATTCCATGATCCATGGTAGTGCAATATCCCATAGAGCTAGAAAAGCTCTCCAGCAGTAATGTTGGATTCATTGTGCAGGATTTTAGACACTTTGATAATAGCAAAGAACTTTGTTTATGGTGTATAGGAGATGGACTTGTTTTCCTGACCTGTCCCAAGACACTGACAAAACAAAAAGCACCTAGTTACTGTACTCTTGCATAAGGTGTAAGAGTACACTAGATGTTTAAGCAAGAAAGAGAAGAATCATTGCTGTAGTTGTGGGGGGTTTTTTTGCAAGTCTCCTGCTTCACATAAGACCTTTAGAATGTAAATAGACCCTCCAGCTGTGGAAGCTGGTTAAAGTCTGAAAGATTTCGGTGAAAAGAATTTTATGCGTGCAGATTTAAACATATAACATACACACCATCCATTAGGTTCCTGGAATGCATAGAGAACTGCTCCCTCATACAAATGTTATATTTGCCAATCAGGCATGAGGCACTGCCAGACTTGCTACTCATAAACCAAGAAAATCTGCTTTGTAATATCTCAGTTGGTGATAGCCTTGGCTGACCACAATATTGAGGAGTCTGTGATCCCGCTGAGCACATGGAAAGTTAGTACTAAAACAGAAGTTTTAGATTTTAGAAGAGTAAACTTCAGCTTGCTCAGAGCTCATTTGGGAGGGATTCCATGAGAAGCTTCTACAGAGGATAAAGGAACTAGAGAGTGCTGGGAGTTTTTCAAGAATGCTGTCCTGGAATCACAAAAACAGTTCAACCTCTTCAAATACACGAGAAGTAGGCAGAAAAAGAGACCATATTGACTTAACTGTGAGCTTCTGAATCTGCTCAAAACCAGAAGAGAAACACACTAGGGATGGAAAAGTGTATGAATACCTGTTGGGAACTACAAGGACATTTCCAGGGTGTGCAGAGATGCAGTTAGAAAGCAAAAGCTCAGCTCCTACAACAGGCAGTTCTTCATTCTCCTAATCCCTGCCTTTGCCTTCTGCAACTTTTGTTTAATTCAGCCCAAATCTTGTAGGACCTTCACAAGATATGTAAATTAGGACTCCCATCCTTAACAAAACTGTAAGTGTTATTAATATCATTAACCACTGACCTTGGATTAATCTGTATAAAGAAAAGAGACACATCAGTGTCATTGTCAATGAAACTTGGATTCTGGGGAGCTATTACAAGGTGAAAACAAAGGAACTGAAGATGTATTCCATGCCTTTTGTTTGTCCCTATTGAACTAATTAATGCATCATGTTCTTTCACAGCCATGAAAACAACTACTGGAAAAAGTTATTACATAACTTGTGATGGTTGCTGTACACATTCCTTTCTGACATAAGCACAAACCTTTGATTTTGCTTGGATCCTTTGGAGGCTGTGAGGCAATGGAATTCAGTTTTGTTTTTACTTAGTAATATAGTCAGCAGGTCTACTCAACAAGAAACAGGTATTATTTGTATTCATGAGAGATACCTGAAAAATCAACCAACATTCATTTAAATACACATGAAGCAATATGATTTTTCTAATGGTAATGCAACTTTCTTTTTTCTCAGCTGTATTTTTTATAGAAGTAAGATAAATTGACATCATGTTTTATCTTCCATACTTTCTACTTTGACTGCAAGTACAGACTATGGATAGTGTTTTTAATAAAACGCTACTATTCTACATGGAAAATTTATGATTTCTTCATACTTTAAGATACTTATGAATTGGACAATTCATTTTAAATGATACCATTTTTCTTACGCTAACAATTTTTTAAAAAATACAATAAATAAATAATGTCTAATATCTTCAGCTATTTTAATTTGAAACATAAATTTAAGCAGCACAATCTTTTCCCATTTTTGAAATGGAGCAGGGGCTGATGGTTCATACTGACTCTTTCTAAATGCATTAATAGAGAAATACAGATGTAGGTAAATAATAAACAATAGTTACTGCTAACTAACAAACTAAGCAACGAATCCCATTACAAAATTACTGCCCTTCACAAATCATAGAAGCAGGGAATCAGAAAATGGTTTGAGTTGGAAGAGACCTTAAAGATCATCTAGTTCCAACCCTCCTGCCGTGGGCAGGGACATCTCCCACTAGACCAGGCTGCTCAAAGTCTCATTCAGCCTGACCTTGAACACTTCCAGGAAGGGGCCATCCATAACCTCCTCAGGCAACTTGTTCCAGTGTCTCACCACTCTCACATAAAAGAATTTCTTCCTAATATTTTATCTAAATCTCCCTTCTTACAGTTCAAAGCCATTACCCCTTGTCCTATTACTATACCTCCCTGACAAAGACTCCCTCTTGTAGCCATCCTCTGGACTCTCTCCAACGTCCTATACTGGGGCCTCCAGAACTGAATACTTTACTGCAGGTGGGGCGTTATGAAAGAGAAGTAGAGGGGCTGAATCACCTCCCTTGACCTGCTGGCCACACTTCACTTGATGCATCCCAGGGTGTGACTGGCTTTCTGGGCTGCAAGTGCACATTTATGGCTCATGTTCAGTTTTTCATCTACCAACACCCTCGAGTCTTTCTCTGCAGGGCTGCTCCCATTCCACTCACTGCTCAGCTTGTATTTGTGCTTGAGATTGCCCTGACCCACGTGCTCCCGCATTCCTCTTGCTTTTAGTCTTGTTGACCTTCATGAAGCTTCCACAGGCACACTTCTCAAGCTTGTCAGGGTCCCTCTGGATGGCATCACTTCCCCCCAGTGTATCAATGGCACAGCACAGCGTGGTGCCATTGGCAAACTTGCTAAGGGTGCACTTGATCCCACTGTCCATGTCACCAACAAAGATGCCACATAGCACTGGTCCCAATACCAACCCCTGAGGAACACAACTCAGCACTGATCTCTACTCAGACATCAAACCATTCACCACAACAGTTTGAGTATGACCAACTAGCCCGTTACTTATCCTCTGACTGGTCCAGCCATGTGTTTCCAACTTAGAGACAGGGACTTTGTGTGGAACTGTGTCAAACTCTGTCTTGTACTCAGCCCTGGTGAGGCCTCACCTCGAGCCCTGTGTGCAGGGCTGGGCCCCTCACTGCAAGAAAGACCGTGAGGGGCTGGAGCGGGTCCAGAGGAGAGCAATGAGGCTGGGGAAGGGACTGGAGGGAAAGTCCTGTGAGGAGAGGCTGAGGGAGCTGGGGGTGTTTAGCCTGGAGAAGAGGAGACTCAGGGGGGACCTTCTCACTCTCTACAACTGCCTGAAGGGAGGGTGTAGTCAGGTGGGGATCGGGCTCTTCTCCTGGGCAACCAGTGACAGGACGAGAGGGCACGGCCTGAAACTGCATCAGGGCAGGTTTAGGTTGGATCTCAGGCAGCCCTTCCTCATGGAGAGGGTGCTCAGACGCTGGGATGCACTGCCCAGGGACGTGGTGAAGTCACCGTCCCTGGAGGTGTTTAAGGAGAGGTTGGATGTGGCACTTAGTGCCCTGGTCTGGCCGATGTGGTGGTGTTGGGTCATAGGCTGGACTTGATGATCTCGGAGGTCTTTTCCAGCCTTAATAATTCTGTGATTCTGTGAAATGCTTTGCACAAGTCCAGCTACATTGTCAGCTGCTCTTCACTTATCCACTGAAACTATAACCCCATCGTAGAAGGCCACCAAATTTGTCAAGTATGATTTGCCCTTAGTGAAGCCACATGGGCTGTCGTCAATCACCTCCTTATTTTCCATTTGCCCTAACATATTTTCCAGGAGGACCTGCTCAATGATCTTGCCAGGCACAGATGTGAGACCAACTGGCCTGCAATTCCCTGGATCTTCCTTTTTCCCCTTTTAAAAAATTAGGGTTATATTTCTCCATTTCCAGTCTGTGGGTATTTCACCAGACTGCCACAACTTCTTGAATGTGATGGAGAACAGACAGACTACCTGTCCTCACTTTTACTCTCCATAGGCTACCTTTCTGACTTTGTTCAGGAGTTCCTTGTTTACCCATGCAAGCTACAAACATATATGACTTCAAGAGACCTGAGTGCATTTGTGAAGGTCACTCACAGGTTTGCACATGTCTTAGAGTGTTTTAAGACTGAATCCTACAGCCTAAAATAAAACACTAAAAACTGGCCTTCGTAGTCAGAATGGAGGCCATGCTAAAGCACCGCCTTGTACCTCCTAAAATTAGTTTTCCCCGTCTTCAAGAGGCAAAGCTGTTGTTCCACTCCAAAAAAGAGCTGCAGAGATACTGGATGGAACTATTCCAGTTCTAATTAATCTGTCTAAATACTAATTTAGGCGGGAGGAGCTGGATTTAATCATTCAGGTTTGCAAATTACGCCTGTGAATGAGATCCAGAGAGCCCATTTAGGTGCTTAAGAGAGTGAGTCATGTATTTTCAGGAAGTCAATTCAAAAAGCCAGCAATCTCCAGCTGTAGCCAGGCAGTCTTGCAGCATCTCTATTATTCATTTCGAATCACAGACATAGGTAACTATGCATCTTGCACAAATACTCAAAATATCTAACAACACAGATATGATGTGCTATTATAGTGGTACCTAAACTCTACTTGCTTCCCTAAATAAACCTCCTCAGCGGGCATTTTCAAGCCTTCTTAAAATGCATCAAAAGCAATAAGCCCAGCAGAAAGCACTGCCTTACTGGCTAGCATCCATGTCATAACAGGCATTTGTCAGAGAAAGGAAGATCTGTATTCCATTATATGTTTCACATTACATGAATCCTAGTCACCAGAAAGAATGGTGGATGCTAGAACAAAATTGTAGGAAACCTTTTTCCTCTGCCTGCATGACAGACTGACACAGTTTATTTGTTCTTCTTCTGAAAGAACCTCAGTAGGATCCATGTGGGACTGTCCATGAAGTGTTCTCCAAGCAGTTTGTTAGGTAGCTCTTCTGGGAACCATAAGATAGAGGTTTGCTAGGACTGCTGTCCAATTTTCTGGCCAAACGCTTTAACCATTAACACTTTAGCAAGAAAGAGATTTGCCTGGATAGATCTGTCCCCTGAAAAGGGCATGGATATCTACAGTAGGTACAGATCTGTTCAGCTAGCAGCAGAAAATGGAATAGGCCAGCTGTAAGTCGGAGATAACACTCTAGTTTTTCTGGATCCCTCACGTTCCCTGAGGAGATGAACATTTTCCAGCTTTGCCACAAAGAGTATGGAGGAGACATCAGGCCAATGCTTTTTGGAGCATTAAGCTACAGCAGCGTTGAACATGTCTGAGTAATGCCTCCTGCACCATTCTGCTGGGGCCAGTTGCCCGCACAGAAGGGTCCCAAGGAGACGCTCACGCTAAATGCCTACATTTTGTCGAATAAGTGTTATCACAACAGGGAACACTTGCCAAAAACAACAATTTCTTTGTTAGCTTTTATGATCTTTGCTCTCCTATTGACTTATTTTCATTTTTCCTTTTTTTTTGGCTTTGAGATTTTATTAAACTACAGATTTTCAGTAAGTAATAACTATTTTTTAAATACCAGGATTCAGTCTCATACTATAAGCCTTTGAGAGACATTATTAAAAGTGTATATATCTGTATATATGGAGGAAGGCCCATCTGCTTTACCTAATCTGTGAAGAGTGGTTTGTGGTTTGAGGTATAAGTTGGTGTATGGGCTGTAAGCATTTCAGTATGTGCTGCAGCTTGAAGGAATGACAGACTGATCTTACTGTATCTGGGGTTTGTAATTTTAAATAATTGATAGGACACTTAGAGTCCATATGTTAGACTTTTTATGTCATTGCAAACCTAAAAAAAGGATAGAATAAACATTCTCCTTTTTAATATTATATCACTGTAGTAGATCAGATGAATAGTCTATGAAAACTAATATTTTACCTATGTCTATGACTTAAACTTTTGAAAAAAATATACATGTGTACATATATGTATGTTTTGTGGGTGAGTGGGTGTGTAACCGAAAACTTACTGTGTAAATATATTATATCTGTCCAACTATGTTTAATGCTGTTTATGAGACTGCAAATGCAGTTGAAGGCAACTGCGTAAAGTAGCAGAACAATTTCAACTATTTGATTTTCTGTGAGTTTTTTTTTAATTAGACTGACCACTATATATACCACTATATAAAATCAATAAAATCCATACTAATGGAGGAGAGGCTGGGTGAAGAATAGACTTTCTAAAGTATGTGGAAGTGGGACATCATGTTTCTTGCAGCTCCAGTTTTCATTTAATGCTATTTGGTATCTTTAGCAGTGTTCTGTAATAAAACTACTGCTAATAAAATCCAATGATGACAAAAAATCATTTTTCCAGCCTAGGCTGGAAGGGACCTTAGAGATCATCTAATCCAACCTCCCTATCATGGGCAGGGACACCTCTCAACTAGATCAGGCTACTCAAAGCTCTGTCCGGTAATAAGAAGTCATTTAAATGGATCTAAGATGATAAAAGTATATTTGTATGTTAACAAGTAAAATCTTCATGGCAACTGAGTTGTACATAGTCATTTCTCTAAAAAATTACTTAGGTGAAGAGGAGACATATAGAACATCCAAGGCATGAGTAAACTGAAGCCAATACAAACAGAAGCATTGGTGTAGAATAAATCTAGAGAAGATCATTAACAAGTATTAAAAATGAATCCATGGATTACTCTGTCCAGCTCTGGCAGTCACATTTCAAAAGGAGTGTTAAAAAATGGGGTGACATTCAGCAGAGAATGACAAAACAGATTTTAAGTTCCTCTTCTTCCAGGCAATGGATCTGTTCTCGTACTTCTACCTGCACAGACTTGCCATCCTAAGGGATGTACCACTCACAAACACTACTCTAGTCATAAAATGAGGCAGCTACTTTTCAAATCCAGATCTGATATTTTATTCTGTGACTTCCTGTGGTTATGAATTCCACATGCTAAGAATAAATATATCCATAAATAACCTTAATAGCCACTGTTGAAAAGAAGATCTTCAGAGAATTTCCAAAATATATTATATTTACCTGACATGCCATAGGAGCTCTATTGTGTACAGAGAATTCTGACAGACTTTAAAACTTGTAACATAAGGTATTTCAAACTGTAATAGCCACAGCAAATATAACCAGCTTCTTCTAAAATGCAAAGATCTAGAGTATCTGTCTGCTCTATGGAAAGATCGTTAAATATATTTTTACATGTCACCTCACAACAGCACCACATTTATCAATTTTTAATATGTCATAGTGTTAATATGGGTACGCACACACAATTATAAATTATATAAAAATAAGATACTGTGGACATAAATTAGGGAGCTTTCAAGAGATTATTATTTGTACTTAATTAAAAAATATGCTAATAAAAGCAAGTGTTAGGAGCATAGTAATTTTATTTGAATGAAAACAGTTACCTAGTTGAAGCAAATGTTGACAGCTCATCTAATGTATCTTTAAATAATAACTAGGAATTTTGCAAGGAAGTAACAATAACAGATGTAGAAGTAAAAGATAATATGATGAAGGAATAAAGTTTAGACATAATAAAATTGCCTTAGGCCAAGAAATTATGTGAATTTACATGGTAGATCATGTGCAATGCTTAAGTGCTTAAGACATTTAGTGTGTGTTCACTGCACATTTCCATACCATTAATAAGGTAATTTCCAGAAGTTTCAAATGTAGAATAGCATGGGGAAAAAAAAAAGTGACACTTTTGCCCCAGAGGAAACAGAACATAAACTACAGGATAGAGCACACATGTGCAATAACAGTAAAAATTCAAAATATTCAGATTGGAATTCATATTTGCTATTTAGCAAAACTTACAGCTTCCTTCTGCACCTTCAGGACCTTCAGAGAAGATAAAACACCTATGTAAGTTCTGGCAAGCTGCTTCAGACTAGCTTTACTCATCCATCAGAAAGACTTCAGATAGGCTCTTCTTCAAAATCTCTAATTCAGCAATGCAAAAACTTTGTTGAAGTTTTGTTGAAAGCTTTGTCGCTAGTCCCACCATGCTGTGCAGCAGTGCCAGTCCTTGGGTGTCACCTGCCCAAGTCTTCAGCTGCCCACACAACCCTGAGCCTACAATCTCAGCCTGGTCAGCTAAACGGTAGCAATGCTGAAAATTATGTTTTGAAACTAAGGGTTTGGACCTTTCTGATATAAGCATAAGGAAATAATTTTTTTACAATAAAAATATACAGAAAGACAGTTGGGAGGTATTTTCACAATTGAATTGCATGAAACTGTTAATACCCTGTCTTCATTTTTTTATAACAAAATGCCTGTTGCCGATTTTCTGGAGAGCAATCTGATTCAAGATGTCAGGACTTTATAGTTTAACACAGGCAAAGTGCAGACGTTTCCTTTTCTCAGTGTCTTGGATAGCAATTCTCAAGCCTGCCCAGGCTTCTAACTAAAGAAAGAGATCTTTGGAGAAAGAATAACTAGAAAAGATCACTGTGAAGAGGACAGCAGAACATCTAGAACTGCTAGTAACAGCAGGCTAGAAAAACATTGTTTAAAGTAATTTAATTTCACTCAGAAATGGGACAAAACTCAGAAAAATGTAGAGGTATTGTGATCTGTTCAACATTTTTCATGGAGGAAACAACAGCAGTACCACGCAAGTGGTAATATTTATTATTTGAATTGCACTTCCTTTGATTTGTGGTGGGTTTTTGTTGTGGGTTTTTGTTTGATTTTTTTTTCTCCCTGTCTCAGTCAGGAAGTATTTCAAAGTCAAAAGCTGCTTAAGCCCAATACCAGAATCCCTGTTTGTCACAGAAATGCTGATGAGACTTCTACCAGTCACGGTAGAGCAGCCACCGCTTTGAGAGTATAAATCTTAGCCCAGTGGCGAGAACGCTTTTCCAGCAGGCTCAGCGCTCTCGGCAGAGTTTCTCAACCAAATGGTTACAGTCCACTAAAACAAGATGTGCCACATTCCCTCCTCCTGTGGTTTGCAGGACCTCAGGGTGTGATTCCGCCCTTACAGGTGGGATGTACTGCTCTCCATACGGATCATGGTGTGTGCACTCCAAACTTTGAAATAGGATAGGATAGGATAGGACTATTTCAGTTGGAAGAGATCTACAATAATCATCTAGTCCAACTGCCAATGGCTAATGCATATATTAACTATCCTCATGAGCTTCTACATACACCAAATTTGAACATGCTTAAGAGATGTAAAACTCATAATGTTTTAATATAACTATAAATACTAGTATTAAAATATGTACACTTTTTCAGAAATCTACTTTAGATGTCTGTTTTAAAACATCTATATTTCTGTCAAAAGGAATTCACCACAAGTTCTGGTCCTTTTTTAGCCTTCAACTGCAAATATAATTAATACTCTCACAGATGATTTTATTGCCTAGAAGCTGATAAAATCATCTAAGCAGCTTGATCTTGACTACTCTGAAAAACTAAGCAGCCCTATGCCTGCACAGTACTTTGATGAGAAACATAGAAATTTCAGTTTCTGGAGTATATGATCCGTGGTATGGCTTTTGGAGAACACTAGAACATACAGAATATGCTATTTATCACTATGTTTTTCAACATCATGTGTTTTACAACACTAGAACCCTAGAACATATGGAGAACATAGACCTGGAATGAATCAGAAGTCTATACTGAGCCCTGTTTTCTATTTTTATGTACCCAACAGGGAAGCCAGGTCTGAAGTTTACTAGTAAGTTCAGACTCTCCGCCATATACATAAGTTGATTATTCTCTGCACACCTGTATTGAAAGGGAAGGTTCTGATGTACAATTCATCATCAGCATAGGGTGGTAAAACACATGATGTGTAACAGACAAAATTCTGTACTTTTTTGCACTCTTAAATGCTGTCATGTTGTGAAGCTTCTCTTTCATACTTAGAAACGATAGTGACTTTTTACCTCAAACTTAATATCTGATGTTTTTCAGATTTATTATACTAATTCACATTAGTGAAAACCTCAATGAGCTGATAGTTGATTAGTGACTAGTCCTTCCTTCTTATTCTGGGAATAATTTACAAAGGGGAAATGGGTTGATTCATTGAAGTGATCACATTTAATATCTTACCCCAAATGCCTGGAAGAATAATGAATTATAACTAAGGACAGACATCTTCATTGTGCCTGTAATAATTTGAAAGTCACTGAGATGTTATTGCTTCAGAATTAGTGCTATGAAGCTTTTATTTTATGCATTTATTCATTTCACCTGTGGGAAGAGATAGGATGATGGAAAATAAAATTAATAAGAAAAAATGGGGTGAAATTGGAGCATAGACTAGACAGAAGGAAAAATAAGATTAAAAATCTCTATATATAAACAGAAGGAAGAGAAAATGGGGAAAAAATAGCCATAGAGATGTCAACTTTAAGGCTGTACACAGGGAAGAAAAAAATGGTGATGCCCAGCAACTGTTACACCGCAGACTTTCTAGGATGGGTAGCTCGTTTTCACAAAAAGTTGTAGTTCATGAGATTTGCCACTTTCTAGTAACAACTGCTAGCCTTACAAGTAAAACTGGCACAGAGCTAAGCCTTCAAAATTTGGCATTCCATTCTTCTGGCAAAGACTACTGCCTAGCTTTTATCAAAACTTTTCTTTTTCTGTCTCTTTTTTTTTCTTTTATGAAGAAGGATTTAAACACCTTTCCTAGTTAGGAAGGTTAATAAGTGGTCCAAGCACTACTTAAGCCCTCTTGCTAAGCCATTTCTTCCTAGCACATTCACTTTGCATAGGACTTTTCACATCACGTGCAATCTAGTGATAAAGTGCATTGGATGAATATCAGATTTTCTTGAACCTGCAGTCAGAACATGAATCATAGAATTATAGAATGTTAGGACTTGGAAGGAACCTCTAGAGATCATCTAGTCCAACCCCCCTGCCAGAGCAAGATCACCTAGGGCAGCCACACAGGAAAGCATCCAGGCGGGTTTTGAAATTCTCCAGAGAAGGAGACTCCACAACCTCTCTGGGCAGCCTGAGTGCTCTGTCACGCTCACAGTAAAGAAGTTTCTTCTCATGTTGAGGTGGAACTTCCTATGTTCTAGTTTATATCCATTGCTCCTTGTCCTATTACTGGGGACTACCAAAAAGAGACTAGCACCTTCTTCTTCATACCCACTCCTCAGATATTTGTATGCATTAATAAGATCCCCTCTACTTTTCATATGAGAGATGATCAAGTCCCTTAATCATCCTCATAGCTCTCCACTGGAATCTCTCCAGTAGGTCCCTGTCTCTCTTGAACAAGAGAGCCCAAAACTGGACACACTATTCTAGATATGGTCTCACCAGGGCAGAGTAGAGGGAAAGGAGAACCTCCCTAGACCTCCTGGACTCATTTTTCTTAATGCTCCCCAGGATCCCATTGGCCCTGTTGGCTGCAAGGGCACATTGCTGTCCCATGGACAACTTATTGTCCACTAGGACTCCAAGGTCTTTCTCCATGGGGCTGCTTGCCAGCTGGGCAAATTAAATATCAGCATGCCAGAAAGAAGGCAGTTTCTTTTGACTAATACTTGTGTAGATCTAAAGAAATTACACTGCAATCAAATAAATTATACTAACACGTATCTGGTCTATACTCTCAATCACTATTCACTAAAGTAGATAGATTCTTAAAACTATTTTGCTCTATCCAGGGAACCATCTCACAACTAAACTAAGCTTACCACCCACCGCCTTGTCACCAGGCACAGCTGAAGTGCAGAGCACCCTACTCGTTGCAGGCACCCCGTGTGGTCAGAACAATAGCCTCACGAGTAGTCCTTGTTCATCAACTGTCGTGTGCTCTGGACTCTGCAGGATTACAGCTTTGTATGTTCTCTTTAAAAATTATTAGTATGTTTGAATTTAGTGGTGATTTAGCTCTGAAAAATTTTCAGTGATAAAGTCCCCAGAGACATGTATGTTTACAACTTTTCAGTTCCTCTCATAACCAAATATCTGTTACCTGCCAAAAATGGAGAATATGTAAATACACATAAATTACTTTGGGAGGTTTTGTTTCTGTTTTTGTTCAAGTGTATTAGTCTAAATCCTGATTCCCCTTCAGACTAATGGCAGCATTCCACCTGTCTTCAGGACCACCGGGAATTGCTCCTCAGACACACATGCCCTCAGACCGGATACCTCCTACTGACATTAGAGAAAACTGTGCACACCAACTGAAATTATGGTGTGTCTCTACACTATTTTCTGAAGTTATTAGATATACAAAACGATAGACAAAATCACCCAAAAAGCTTCCTTTCAGAGAGCTCCACATGAGTCCTCTTGCCTCCTGTTGTTTACTATTTGAAACAACATTACCATAATCAGGGTTGATTTGCATCTGACAGCAAAAGCCTGTTTAAACTTGAATGCTGCTGGATCTCTGTTTCCTTCACAAGCAGTAATGATGTTGTTCATTTTGTATATTATTGCAATAGTGTCGACCTTTTTAGGAGGTGTTTGGAAAGCCTGTCATTATGTTTTGCAAAGGAAAGTTAAGCTGTCTCTTTTCAGACATATAATACCTTCCCAGCAAGTCCCTGAAAAATGAAACTTAAGTTATATAATGTGCTTTACCTTATATAAATGGGTAGGAGCTTTCAGTTCTCCAAACCAGCAGTCATGCCTTTGAAAAGAAACTGATGACTGATGAATGTGTTTGGCTAGGCAAAGACAAATTTTTAATATGCGACTATGTAAGAACATCTTCATAGATAGATTAATATGAAAGTCTTAGGATGTTTTGATACTTAATTTCAGATACAAGAATTCATATTATGGATGATATTTATCACTTGATTTTGTATATAATCATTATGTGATACATGTGTAGAGTTCTTACAATTTTGTTGTTTTCTGCTGGGGTTAATTATTCATTTCTGCCCAGACTTTGCAAAGAGCTACATATATATTTAACTTCAAGCACTCCAAGACCATGGTTCATAATTTTGTCAAGAGTACCACTCAGGTTTTGTTTTACATTTCCCTCCAAATCCTAGGTTTATCCTTCATAACATTAAATACAAACTTTTGAATTTTACACAAGATTTACAGGCATTTCACAACCGCTTTAAATAACAATATAAACTAAAATGCAGAGACCTATTTTTAAAAAATCCATGAAAGTGATCCTGCAGACTTTAAGCATACTGCTTGAGGAGCAAAATTCAGCTACAGTATTCTAATAAAAGCAAGCACGAGATGGAAAGCAAATTATATCTGGATGAAAACAGTTACTTGGATAAGAAGGAATTCTGCAAGCATGTTAAATGATAACAAAGAATTCAAAGAAACCTATTTATAAAATAGGAGGATTGCATTATGACAAAGATTTTGCTGAATTTACATTGGAGAAGCAAGGAATACTCTCTGATGTTTCAGAAATTGCTATTTCTTTGCCACTTTACCCAGACTATTCTGAGCCATATAAAAGGTCATTCAGTAAAAAAAAAGCCAAACCAAAAATGATGATGTGAACAAAACTGCAGAAACAATACACGAGTGGAAATAATGGACAAAAAGGTCAAGGGAAACCTTACACTGCTGCGTGTCTACAGAATTAATGACAACTCTTAATCATATCCCTGTTACTTCAAAATGCTGTCTGAAGGAGCCAAGCAGTTTAAAGCACAGCAACTCCTGCTCAATATACTTGATAGGAGTTAGCAGGCAGGATTCTGCCTGTAGTTGCGAAAAAAAAGTAAGTTTCCTGCAGGAAAATTAAAGTAACTCCTCCATCTAACCACTTCTGAACTGTAACACACTACTAAAAATTTACAGTTGCACATCTGTTCCAAGTACAACTCCAATCCATGTCTTCAACTACTCTATAAAACCAGAATGTAAATAAGCTTTAATCATAAACTTAACATTTGGTAATTACTTATTTATAATCTTAGAGATACTTCTTGAAAAAATCCTGAAAACAAAAGTGCCGAGGAAGTATGTATTGACTGAAACTTTCTGAATAATACAAAGATTTCCCTGAGTTCAAATGAAGCTACTTAGACAAGACTTCTTCATTTTTAACCAGTGTTTGTAAACGCAAATTTTACTGTGTGCCACAAGCGGCATTTGTAAATGCAGCAATCCACCAGCCTTGACATATCCTCTCACCTGGGTGGCTCATCTCTGCCGTGTTTTCTTCACTTACTAGGAAGGAGAATACTGGCATAAGTATTTTCCCAGCTTTTAAACATTTTTCAAAGAAAATACCTTTTCAGTAAGAGTTTGGTGTTGGTCTTTAACCTACAGTTTCAACTAGGTAAATTGCTAAAATATATTGAAATCTCAAAATAAAGGATTATCTTCTATTTTCATCCAGGAATAATAGGTTTGAGGTTTTTTCCATTACGCATTTGAAATCAAGACACAATTCTGGTTTTCCTAGATATTTAAAGGAGAAACTTTTTTTTTTAATTTAGCACTGTTGCTAGCTTCTGTGCTCTGTATTGATTAGTAAGGGGTCAAGTAAAGGAATTGTACAGTTCAGCTATATCTAGACTTAAGAGAAATCTGTCCTTTTTCCCAATGCAGCTGTCTGTTTAATTTTAGCAGATGAGAGAGAAATTAACACATTCCCAAGCCTGACATAATGTCAGTCTCTTTTTCCTAGGCAAAAATCAGAGAAATGTGGTCTAGAATTGAACCTCTGGATGTCACTTAGCCCATTGGAGTACTAACACTACGTTTGTCTAAGATCTTGAAAACCTTGGTGAAGAGGATTTGAGTTTTAAGCCAAAGATGGAGGCTCAGAAAACGAAAACAGTAAAGATAGATAAGATCTGCCTGAGGTAAAGACTACAGCTGGCACAAAAGCAACTAGGTATAAAGTGTGATCAGCCATGCAAGAAATGCAGAAGGTAGAGAAAAGGTTTGTGTTGGTTTGCTTTGATCCAGAAAACAAAACCTCCAAGCTAAGTCTGCCCAGAGATGTCTATCCAAGTGCAACAAATAGCCTGTCCAGTCTCTTTATCCAGCACATATATAGGCACAAGCTTGCAAAGAGTTAAAAAAAAGTGCTTCTTAATGATCAATCCTAACTCAGCAGGGAAGCATTCCAAGATCAAAGAAGGGATTTTGTTATTTTTTTAAGAAAGAAAGCAAATAGAGAGTGAGATGATTCTCTTTATCAGCAGGGGTGCAGGTATTCAACTTAGTGGCAGCGAGTGTCTCTGTTCTTGTCTCTGGATGCTGTCATGATTGGTAAAACAAATATTATTCTCATTAGTTGTTTATTTTGTACATATTTCTTTACTGGGTTTAGTTTAACAAAGATTGCATTAGAAGGAAGAAAATTATTTCCATAATTACACTTTAACTAAAATTAATTGCTTTCAAATTACACATAATGATTTCAGCTAGCAGATAATGAAAGATAAAGCAACAACAACAGAAATAACAAATAATCTGGGAACATGGGTTATATTTCAAAAAGAAAAACCAAGAATGTGCAGATTTTAATTACAATAAATGTTTTAGAATCTGACCTTCAGGTATCTATTTTAGAGATTGTTGGAGTTTATATTTACCACAACAGAAGAAAACATTTGAATAAATCAAAAGAGAAACACTGCATGAACTAAACAAATCAGGAGTTTCACACTCTAAATGGTAAGATGTCAGATTTCACAAAAGTGGTAGGCAAAATTTTCTCAGAGTCTTTTCGTAAGCTAGTTTTTACTATTTGCCTACACAATAGAAAAACTTTCAAAAAGTCAACATTTCTAGAAGTCCTAGGATGATTTTGTTTTTCCTTTTTTTGGGGGGAGGAGGGTGTGTGGTGTATTAGGATTGTATAAACATGTTTATTTCATTAACACTGAACTCTCGTTCAGAAATGACACCTGTCCTTTCCTATCTAACCACTCATTTAGAACAAGAGATTTTTATGAAATGTACAAATCCATTATCAAAGCTTTCAATTTATCTCAAAAAAATTATTACTTCCTCTCAGGTTGGCCTCCCAAGTTATGTCTGTCCTGATAAGCTGAACAATGCCAAGGAACATGCAAAGCCACTAGAACCTAATTATTTCTATATTACTGCTGAGCTGTCCAGATGGGTCCTGGCATGCTCTAGCCCAGGCTGACCAGCACTGTCCCAAGCAGCTCTTGAGAACTGTTCAGTAGGTGGAAGGCACCAGATGCTGTTTCCAAAAGACAGGTAATATGTTGAGTCTATTCCAGAGGTTAAAAATTTTCATGGGTAAAAACCAGTTAATAGCATGGACAGCAGATATGGTCAGAAATGTTAGTTGGCACCAGTTCCAGAGAACAACCTTGATGATATTTAATTTATTAGTACACTTGAAGTCTCCATGTCAGGCATCCATGACTTTCAGTATTTGCATTTGACTCTTTTTCTGAGATTCCAAGTGGATTGCCTACTAGAGCACTTTCCTGTTACAGAAAGTGTTTATGTTCTTTCTAAAATATCTGCCCACACAGATGGACACATAATCCCAGTGGAAAGTAAATGGACTATTGCACTAATCATCTGCTAGTTTTATAAATACTGTGTTGCCAAGACTTCCTTAATTTTCCTTGGGAAAGATAATTCATTTCTCCACAAGAAAATGGAAAGCAAAAAAGTAGCAGCTTCCGATGAAGTTTGGAGCATCTCTTCTATATATGAGGGGGAAAAAGATCATCTAAAAGTCTCAGGTATTGCTTTGCCTCTGCTCTCCAGAGAACTTGCAAAGAAATATTTGGGCTATTTTTTGGTGCCAGATGTAACCCAGTAGAGGCATATTCTTCAAGATAAGTCAAAGTTGTTCCTAGAATAGTCTTGAGTATGCAGTAAACTAGAATCAGATGAAGCATTGGTTATGAGAAAGCTACTAATAAGCTTGTCTCTAAACTCTTAAAAAAATAATTGAGATTTTCTTTCTTACATCTTGTTTTGTTTTCTCTTGTACAAGCTCAAGCTGGACTGACACCTCAGTCTCACAATACACATTTAAACACAAAAGTTAATCTGAGGGATGAGCCTGCTGTATCCACATTTTGTTTCTGCAATGATCTTTCTTGTCAGCTGATTTGTTGTGTTACAATGGAATTTTGATAGAATTTTGTTTTAAAGATACAATAACTATCCACAAGATATTGAAACGTCTTACTAAAATCTGTATTCTTGCATATTTTTTTCTAAATGTTACTTTACAATCTTAAAAAAATCTTATAGTTTTGTGGTTATCAGAAAAAGGGTTATCAATTGAATATTAGTATGATTGCTATTTTCAAACATTTAAAATCCATTTCTTAAATTATATGCCAGAAAAAAATCCACAGTAAATAATGTTAATTTCAAACTCTTTAAAATAGAGCTTTGAAATGTCAACATTTTAACATTGGCTTTCCTTTTTTCAATAAAAATTAATTCCATGTCATTTTTCAAAAAAAAATAGCAAGATCTATAGACTCTATCTATGCCAAAGTCAAGTGAATATTTCTAGCAGAGCAAAAATATTGTTTTCTCTTACTCTATGCTGGTGGAAATAAACTGTATTTCATGCTTTCATCTGAAAATAACCTTTTTGTCTCACTGGATAGATGAAAGATCATTGTACTTATTTACTGTTGCTCCAAAATAGCAAGTGTCAATTATTTTGAGAAAAATAATTAATACGGTTTATTAGGAGAAATAGGCACTGCTGGTAAGAAAGATCTGCAATTCCCGCCAAGATGTCCCATGAGTTCAGAAAAACAATCAGATTTGCGTATTTTAAATTTCCTTAGCTTTAATTTTTTTGATGTGCTAAATGCATGGTATCAAAGTAGTTATGCTTTTGAGTCCTGCCTTTAAGTGTTCTGCAGTTTACAGGAAACACTCATGAAAGGGAGAAATCTAGGGAACCTCAGTTGTTGGCTTTCCTATGCTTGAGAAAGAGAGATAATTCATTAACTTTCTCTTAAGGTAATAGGATGGCCAAATCATAAAACTGTTCCAGCTGAAAAAGAACCTTACCATCATCAAGACCAAACATTAAACTAACAATAAGCTCACCAGTAAACCATATCCTAAGCAGCTCATCTACACATCTTTTAAATACCTCCAAGGAAGATGACTCCACCACTTCCCTGGGCGGCCTGTTCCAATGCTTGATAACCTTTTCAGTAAAGAAGATTTTCCTCTCATCCAATCTAAACCTCCTCTGGTGCAACTTGAGGCCATTTTGTCTTGTCTTAACATCCACTATATGGAAGAAGCAACAAACCCCCCTTGCTACAACCTCCTTTCTTGTAGATGTAGGGAGCAATAAAGTCTCCCCTGAGCCTCCTCTTCTCCAGGCTAAACAAGCCCAGATCCCTCAGTCACTCCTCATAAGACTTGTTCTCAAGTGCCTTCATCAGCTTGGAATCTTAGAATGGCCTAGGCTGGAAGGGACCTTAGAGATCATCTAATCCAACCTCCCTGTCATGAGCAGGGACACCTCTCAACTAGATCAGGGTATGCAAGGCCTCATCCAAACTGGCCTTGAACATCTCCAGTGAGGGGCCATCAACAGCTTCTCTGGACAATTTATTCCACAGTCTTGCCACCCTAATACTGAAGATTTTTTTCCTAAGATCTAATCTAAATCTGTTTTCCTTTAACTTAAATCCATTTCCCCTTGTCCTATCAGTGGACACTCTTGTAAAAAGTCCCTCTTCACTCTTCTTGTAGGTTCCTTTCAGGTATTGGAAGGCAGCTATTAGATCCCCCCAAAGTCTTCTCTTTTCAAGACTGAACAGTCTCAGCTCCCGCAGCCTGTCCTCGTAGCAGAGGTGTTCCAGCCCCTGGATAATCTTTGTGGCCTTGCTTTGAACACACTCCAACAGTTCTATGTCCCTCTTACGGTGAGGACGCCAGAAATGGATGCAGTATTTAAGGTGAGGTCTCACAAGAGCAGAGCAAAGGCGGAGGATCACCTCTCTTGACCTGCTGGCTACACTTCTCTTGATGCATCCCAGGTTAGGGTTGGCCTTCTGGGCTACATGAGCGCACTACTGGCTCATGTTGAGCTTCTCATCTATCAACACTTCAAGTCCTTCTCTTCAGGGCAACTCTCAACCCACTCTGTGCCCAGTTTGTATTTGTGCCTAGGATTGGCCCAACCCAGGTGAAGGACCTTGCATTTTGACTTGTTGAAGCTCATGCAGTTTGCACTGGCCCATTTCTCAAGCCTGTCAAGGTCCCTCTGGATGGCATCTCTTCCCTCAGGTGAGTCCATGGCACCACACAGCTTGGTGTCGTTGGCAAATCTGCTGAGGGTGCACTCGATGCCATTGCCCATGTCACTAACAAAGATGTTGAACAGCACTGGACCCAGAACAGACCTCTGAGGAACTCCGTTTGTCACTGGTTTCCACATAGACACTGAGCTGTTGACCACAAATCTTTGAGTGCAAGCTTGTAGCCAGCTTCCTTGCCCTTCTTTGGACACTCTCCAGCACTTCAATGTCTTTCTTGGAGTGAAGAGCCCAAAACTGAATAAAGGATTTGAGATGCAGCCTCATCAGTGCCAAGTACTGCCCTACTTCTACTGACACCACCATTCCTGATACAAGCCAGGATGCCCTTTGCCTTTTTGTCCACCTGGGCGCACTGCTGGCTCATGTTCAGCTAGCTGTCAACCTACACATCCAGGTCGTTTTCCACAGGGCAGCTTTCCAGCAACCCTTCCCCAAGCCTGTAACATTGCATGGGGATGTTGTGACCCAAGTGCAGGACTCAGCACTTGGCCTTGTTGAACGTCGTACAATTGGCCTTAGCCCATCGATCAAGGCTGTCCAGGTCATTCTGAAGAGCCTCCCTACACTCAAGCCTATCTATGCTCCTGTTCATCTTCATATCATCTGGAAACTTACTGAGGGTGCACTTGATCCCCTTGTCCAGATCTTTGATAGAAATATTAAATAGAATTGTGTCTGATACTGACATCTGAGGAACACCATTTGCACCTGACCATCACCTGTACTTAACTCCAATCACCACCACTCTTTGGGTGCATTAACACTTAACACATTAATACTTAACGCAACTATCAATGCTCTTTTTATCCAATGCGAAACTGAAAAAGTCCCCAATGTGCTAAGCACGGGTAGATGATACTGCTGTTCCTGCCTTTATAGTGTTATTGCATACTTACACAAGTATAGCAAGGATATATTATGTTTGCATTATTTTAACTTCATGCTAATACTTTTTTGCCTTTGAGAATGTTGCTTTATCCAAAGCAGAGATTTTCACTGAGCTGTTATGCCCAAGACACACACAAGACAATACTATTCTTTACTGAAATTACTTTTCATCACGACAAATTCTACGCAGTAGATGGAGGCAGGGGGTGAGTGTGGTCTTCAGTGTTTATTTCGTACTGTAGTGAATCATATTATCCCTTTGAGCTTAACTGTCATACTGTGGAAGAGGAAAGTCTCTTCATTTTTCTGCTTCAGTTTTTAAAATGCAGTATCAGTGCATACAGCTTGAATAATTAAAGTGTTTAAATGCCTACTTAAACTTACACAGGTGTGAGTTTGAGGCCTAAGCTGAAGCTTTAGTTCTTAAGCTATCCAGTTGCTTTGGCTGCACTAAAGGCTTTTCCTTCACAAGCCCGCCTTCTGACTATAATTCTGTGCATCACTTGGGAAGTTACAGCTTGTCATCTGTTTCTTGCGTGTTGTCATGTCATTGTTTTTGAAAAATCTTAATGGAAGCTTCAAATATTGAAAGAAAGAAAACAAAAAAATATGTTTGTTAACTGGATGTCATCCTATGGCACTTGTCTTCTGGTTTTCTTAACTTCTGTTTATCCATGAAGATGGAAGGGTTGTTATATTTTCCTTAATTAAAGAGGTTGTGATGTACTTTGAGGATAATTACAATAGCATTACTGGGGTTGCTTCAGTGTTGGTCACTACAGAATTTTGTCTTCTGTTTGCAGACTTTGTGCACTTTCCCTCTAGAAGGCCAGGAACACCACAGACAACTGAGGAAAGGGCCTTCAGAAGTTCTTTCAAGTACAGAGGTCTTTCTTACCCACTCCACATATCTACCTCTTTTCCTCTATGCCTCATTTCCCAAACAGCGTAGGGTAAGCACTGCTACAAGCTTCCTTGTTCTAAGATCCTGGGCAGACCCTGTTTCTCCCAGAGACTGGGGTTACCTGGGATTACCTGCAATTACCCAGGGTGGTGGGTTCAGGTTTCACTAGCAGATTTAGCATAGATAGTGGTGATACTGTCGTTATCATTTTCAAAATAGCATTAATATTGTTGGCACAGTTTTGAGATTATTAAATCAGATGTATATAGAAGGAGACTGCAAATAAACAGATAGCACAACAAATTCTTAAAAATCAACTATTTACCTGTAGACAAAAGGAGGTTGTGAAAGAAGATCAGTAACACATGTTTGATGATGGAGAAATTATGCTTTTATTTTAACATAGTATCTTAATGCCTACAAGGCAGACATTAAGATGTACCGCTCTTAGCAAACTAAGTGCTAGTCTACCTTTTCCATTCAGGGATCATAGACTACATGACCGCCCTTATTTCTGAGCATATATTAGTTACTTGTGAACATCTACATTGTGAATATCTACATTGATCGTCTTTTCCATTTCACTGGCCTTGATTATTTGTTTCCCTATAGGGCCAACACATATAAGGTCAGCCTAGATGTATTTTCTCTGTGAAGCAGATTGTCAGCCTTATTTTAGTAGTAAATGTTCTAATCCTGTCCTTTGGCAGCCAATAGGAGCACTTGCTCCTGTATCTAAATACTCTTATTAGCAGCCAAAGTCAATATTTAGGACACACATTGCTGATTGTCTTATTCACAGTCCTTTCTTAGGCCTTCCAATGAGCTTTAGGAACAGTGCAATTTGAAAAAAAATAATCAAATGAATGGAGAAAAAAGGGGCTCTCTCTTATAACATTTGCTAGCTGCCTCTTCAGATAAGAAAACGTGCAGCACAATGTGTGTGCTGGCCAGCCTCCAAATCGCACCATGAAACTCTGGACTAGGTCCCAGAATCTGAATTTGAGCAGGAGATGCCTGGAAGGGACATGTTGCTGGCCTTCCAAGAGGAGAAACTATTCTGTCTTAGACAAGGAGAGATAATGCTCAACCTGAGGAAATGTGCAAGTGGTGCCTCCAAAAGGCATTTACAGCTTACAACGGTGAGACATCAGTAGGTCATCTTCATCTCTTAGGTCCAGTTTTCTCTACAGTAACACAAAATACACGTACAAGGCAACTTGCTTGCTTTGCACAAATACAGCAAGCCTCAACACACTGAGGAATAAATGCTGACATGTCTTCACTGCATTCAGGCATCATCTAAAAACAAAGCTTCAACACACCAGTATGAAAATGCCTGTAAATCTGAGAAAACCACCAATGTTTTCAAACCGTGTTAAGGTTCCATCCATTTCTTGAGAAGCTAAATGAACTGAAATGAGATAAAAAACCAAGTGCACAGGGATAACAAAACTTAACTGCATTTTGTGCCATGCAGAAGTAATAGAGCAGTTAAGGGAAGAGCAAAGCTTCTTAGCAGCTGTTACGGGAACAGAACAACCAATTAAATTTCCAGCTGCAGAGGGAGAGAAACATTCAATCTAGGGTAATAATAATAATCAGGCACAGAGAATTTTAAAGGAAACATACTGATTTTTGGTCCCAAATTAGCTGATATTCTTAAAGGTCAACTGCAGTGGGCATGACTGAGCAATCAGCACTCATACTTGAAATTATAGTTTCCATCCTCTCCTATGCTGTTGCCTAGCCTAGAGAATGGACCTGTGCTGATTGCTGCCAAGTGCCACACAGTTCTCATGTTCGGAGCATGTTCGATGTTTTTGAATCTCTCTATTCAAAAAATGGAGGATCACCGTATGGCTAAAGAGTATATTCTACTTTCAGCACAGAAATGAGAGAGTTGACTTTAGGTAGAGATGCAAAGATCCTCAGTAACTGTCACCGAGGTGACCTTTCAGCTATAGGAACTAATCTCTTTTTTCTCATTGTTAGCCAGCTTCTTCTCAATACCTCCTTCATCTTCTCTTGCAACAACTGGCGTAGCTCTCAGGCTCGTCTAAACTGCTGGACCTTGAAAAAACTCCAGCTTTTCCCTTATTAAATAGGACAGGAGAGACACTAACCTCCCCTTTTCCCATCTCCCAGACAAACTATATTTTCCTTACAAAGAAATTAATGTGATTTAGCCAGAGGTTCATCACCATGGCCCATGTCAGCCAGGTCACAGGTCTGAATTTTCAGAGAAGACAGTTGAGAGAACTAGCATCCACCACTTCAGCTTGACATTATTTTAGTCACCAACTGTCCATGAAACAGTTTATAATCCATCTTACAGTTCTTATCTCAATCCATCATGCCATCGATGCCTACTCCAATGGTTATCTTTTTCAAAGAATGAAAAAAAATACAGTGTCAGAAGACAGCAAGGGACTGTTTATTGCTTTTTCAGGATTAAACATTAAAATCTGTGTATGGTAGATTGCCTCTACCCTTTTATATCATCACTCAATGGTATTTAAATTATCTCTCTGTGCTATGCTGAGTATCCAATATATAAATTGGGAGTGCACTTCAACTACTTTGTTTAATATCTTTAAAACCTCAGATTGATCATTATTGATAAGACTTATTCTAGAATCATACAATTCTGAAAGACATGACCAAAATAGCTTTAAGAAGAAGCGGGAGAAAAATTAATAGTTTTGTTTGTTTGAAGCAGAGAGACAGCAGTGAAAAGAGCACTACAGAATATTATCAAAACCAGGACAGTGGCTCAAGGAATGTTAATTAAAAAGCAGTGAAACAAGGAAAAGTCTGTTGCTGCTAGTAAGTATTTCTCACCTCTAAGAATGGATGAAATATTTCATGCTCAGTGAATAATGTCACACCAGCCATATAGCTAACTGCTGTAGATGTGGTAAATTTACGCTACTGATGTTTCTGGACTCAAGAGACGATTTTGCTTTCAGGGGTCTATGCTTTTGCTTACAGTATATAAAGTATCCTGTCAACCCTTTGCTCCAGAGACTGTACCATCGGCATTTTGCTGTTGATTTTTTCCACATCACTTTCCATTCCATCTTGTAAGAGTAGTCTGAAGCAGCATTCACTCCAAAATTCCCAAGCACCACTAATAATGTTGGGTTTATTACTGGATTTATTTTTCTGCTGATGTAGACTATGATTTTTGTATTTACAGTCCCATAAGAATCCACCCTTGTAAAATGCTAAATTATGATCTTGTCTGACAAGCTTTCAACTGTTTAAACAGCCTTCTTTCCAATATTTTTGTTTTTTCTCTTCCATCATTCCACTAATAATATTGCTTCCTACTTCTTTTGTTCAGCTTAAAAAGAAAAAAACAAAAGCAATGAATTTTTGCATCCCTTTTCATTTTGTTTCGTTCCCTGAGGACTTCAGAGGTCATGATTAATTAAGCAAACTTTAGAGGATCCACTTCAAAATGAAATATTAAATTGATTCTACACATTGTCACATTAGTAATTGTCCTGGTTTGAGAGCACCAGAATGAAAGTTCTCTGGGGCTCCTGGCGCAGGTGGCAATCACAGTGGGGGAGGGGGGCAGCTGCTGCCTATGGGGAGGAGAGGATGGGTCAGCTGACCCAAATGGACTAATCATGGTATTCTTTGCCATGTTGCTCAATATATAAATGCCCATAATAAAAGCCTTTGGTGTCTTATTAGTGTCTGCTGTTTGTTATACCTTTCTGTGCTGCTGGTGTTCTCACCTGTGTTTTCATGCTGCACTGTTTGCTGTGACAGGTCATCTTCCCTTGTCTCCCCAGGTGGGAGCAGCACCTCTGCGAGAGTGCTTCTTTTTCTGTTTCTTTTTTCGGACTGTCATTGAGACTATGGGCTCAGGTGCTCCCCTCTGCCGCTGAGTGTAGTCTGGGACTTTTTTGCTCGAGATCTAGTTATCATCCAGATTTTGTGGATTCTGTATTAACATATTGTCTTGTATCTTTGAATATATTTGTATACTTGTATAATGTCTGTATATATCTTAAAAACCTAATTGTTATGTTGGGTTGTTGGTTTTTTTTTTTCATTAAGCTGGTTCAAGATTTTTTTCAACTTTGAAGATTCTCTCCCTGGTTTCCCTGTTACCCTCCCCTGGGAAGGTGGGAGGAGGTCACAGAGAGAATCTGTCAAAGTTTTGTCACCAACCCAGACCTAAAGTTTTATGAGGATCAAGGAACTTAAAAGTCCACATATTAAATCTACATGCAAAACCATGCACAGCACACTTGTCCATGGACTTAAAAAAAATATTTGGCTTAAACAATTTGATGGAGAGAAGCTCATGGTTAAAGTTTGTAACAACCCATCCGGTCTCTCTCTACTAACTTTGTAGTTAGGAAGTGTACCCAAACCACCACAGCCTCCTCATGTTCATACTTGACAAGCCGACACCATTCTTACCCTTTCCACTTCAAGGTAATAAGATGATGATGCAAAAGACAATGAGTCCGTAGTAATGAGATTGTGAAACGTGGAGATCATGACTGGGTTTTAGGTTAAAGCTAAACTACATTTATTGTTTTTTTTCCATTTATAGATGATTTCCAGCCTACAATTCAGCATGAGACCTTAAAAAAGAAATTTGAGAAAAACTGAATATGACACCACTATAGGAAGAGACTGGAATTAACCCAAGGCCAGGCAATTCCTGCCACAGGCAAGTGGAGAGGTAAATGTGTTGGAGGTGAGACTTAGCACTTTGTTTACAGTGGCATGAAAAAAGGAGCAATGACTTAAGACTTACAGAAGTCACTGCCCTCACTGAGAGCAGGACCAATAGCATTTTGTGCTTCCCAGGGCTTTGATATTGATGCTGGAGCTATGGCCAATTTGTTGCCTCCTGTAAGGCAAGTCAGTTAATATTTGGGTTGCTTCTGCCTTGGCCCAGCTCTATGTGTACGTGACCTCCAAAGGGAAAAACATATATAATATCTACTATTCATCAATTACAGAAAAAAACTCTATCGGGACAAGAAGTTATCACCTTTACACAGACTAAAGTCTAAAACCTACCAAAGACTAGGGCAAGAGAGAGAGACAGAGGATGACTAACCCTGTTTCAGTTTTAGTGTGATTTTTTTCTAAGATATCTGAAGTAATCTTTTAAATGAGAAGAAAACATTTCAAGAGAAGTCTAAAGCACTTTACCTAAGTCTGAGAGACAGAATTAGCTGAAGATGTAAGCTCAGCTGTAAATTAATCAGCTTGTGAATATAGATCTATAATTGAAGGCAGGTAAGTCATGTAACTTCTATTAAGTTGATACAAGTTTTGTCACCTGAAAATAAATTGATTTGTAGGTGTCAAGTGCATGAATACCATAAATACAATTTTTACAAGGACCACAATCAGATCTTACTTATACCTACTTTATCTTGAAGTAACGCTACCAGCCTTTGATATCTGATTCATGCCACCTAAAGTGAGATGGATATTCTGTGACTGGTGAATCTGTTACGGGTCCTACCACTTGTTAGGCAATGTATACTCTTCCCAAGTGATCTTTCTGAGAAATCAATGGGGAATTGAACTTATAAATAGATAGCCAAGTATGACAAACAACCGTGAAGCCTATGAAGACACTAATTCAGTGCAGAAGTTTCCTGAGAAAATCATGGAAAGGGTACCTTTAATTAAATAAAATGAACTTAATAGTTTTGTTCCTGCGTAATGGGCAGTGTTCCAGGGGCATTGTAGATTCTTTTTTGCAATTAATTGCTTCATAGCATTATAAAATATATATTTCTATGGTTTTAACAGCTTGCTCTTAAGCCTGTTAGAACAAATTTAGATCTCCAGGCATAGATCAGGACATGGAGAATATGCCCAAAAGATAATTGTGTTGAAGATGTTAGAGAGATGATATCAAGGATTAACTGATTAACCCTATTCTATTTGTATTACTGCTAAAATTTCTGATAAAGAAAAACATTAACAAAATGCAATAGCAGACATTTTTCTTTCTTTATATGTAATTATTGTAGAACTGTTTAAGATTACTTATTTTACTAACAATATAAATACAACAAAAGCAGGCATGTCTCTTAATCAGTGTTATTAGGGGAATTACAACTTCCTCAAAGAAAACAATTACAGAGATAGGCATAATCAACATGCTGTCTTACTTGTCTTTCAAAGCTGTTATCAGTCATTTCTGTGCAATCCACCTATGCATCTCTAGAAAAATGAAAGCTAGAGTCACAGTTGGGACACAGAGTTTGATGGAGATACATTCTCTCCTCTGCATACACTTTCCACTTTGTCTCTAGCATTTAGTTATTATTTGCCCAATCAAGAAATACATTTGCTTTGCCTAAGTGAAATACCATAACACAAAATAAGAGTAGAAATTAGGCCTGGGGTATTGAACAAAGTAGACATGCAAAAAAATTACTGAGGTGTTTTATCCGTTAGAAAATGCTTTGAATAGCTAGAAATTATACACCAGAGAAAAGGAAAATGTGAGGTAGATATTCAACAGTCACTTCACTTTGTTCATTCATTATCAGTTTAGCAGGCTTGACAGCACTTTTTCATGTGATCAGATTTTGATTTGTATTGAAACTGAAAATCAATTTGCTTTGTGATGGGCATTAGTTTCAGTAGAGCAAATGTAAAAGCGTCACACCTTTCATTGATGCCTGAATTAGATCAAATTACAAGACTTGATACGCTTGATTGAGTGGTTATATGCCACTTGTCAATATTACTATAACAAACCACACTGAAAATTGCCAATTAGTAACACTGAAAGCATAGGGAAAATTGCTGGAAGATATTGGGTATAATAGTATTTCAGTATAATAGTATTTTGTAATGGTATAGCAACAAGTGTGGCAAATCATGAGAATCACATGCAATTATGCTTCAGCTCTGTTTAGAGCTTTGACCTAAGCTTCCATTAATATCAAGAGGAATGCTAGAGGAAAAGTCAAGGCAAAAATAACCCAGTTTCCATATCAGAGTGATCATATTTGACTAAATAGAACTTCTACAAATAATCAGCAGCTTCACATAACTCATCTCCTGACCAAAACTGAAATGCTGGCACAGCATCACCTGCACCCTTAAACTGTGCAATACTACAATGACTGAAGTGGTAACAGTTCTTTTTATTCACGTTGTTTAATAATTTCCCTCTGAGAGGAGTGCTCCCATTCTCAGTCAAATCCACACACATAATTAAACTGGGATGCTAATCCACAGTGTACCTTTAGAAGAGCAGATGGTTCTGAGATCAGCTGCGTGGAAAACTACAAAAGGATTGGATTTACTTAAGAAATGAAAGCTCCCCCAAGTTTACAAGTTCTGGTATCAGTTGAGAAGAGCAGCTATTACCCTACACCCAACCCTTAACAAAGAATAACAATCCGGATCATGTTATACACTCACCTGTACAAAGATGAGGGCCTCGAGGAGTCACCTTGGCTGGCGTCCCAAACCAAGAAGGAGGCTGTGCCCCGGCTGCAGGACCTACTGCTCTGAAGGGACACACTCAAACGCATCCCCGGCAGGACTCTGTTTTAAAGCTCAGTCAAATCTGAGCTGTGGTCAAAGCCATTTCGGCCTCCCAGTGGCTGCCAGCCAACTTCCTGGGTGTACCCTCAGGCTGGTGGGCTAGACCCAAACTAGTCAGAAACTTCTAGCAGTTTCTCAGAAATCTGCTGTGAGGAGAGACATCCCAGAATAGGGGGGATGCACCTGCCACACCACCACAAGGAGGTTTTCAGTCTCAGGACTTCAAGTGTTTGAGATTAAATTATCTTTGATGGGGTTTTTTTATTATTATTTGTTATTTCTACTAAATCAATGTGATTTTTCTAAGTATAAGGCCTAAGATAAATTTGATTTGCACTGAATGTTCTCTTGGGAATTTTCTAGTATTTTTGTGATTGACTATTCAATCTTAACACCATTCTGTTTTTGTTATTTGAATGTTCACATGGGTAATTGCAACTGCTTATTATAAAAAATAGGGAGGTTCATATTTTGGTTGCTGCTTTGGAGTCTTTTGTTCAAAATTTTAGCTGCTGCTTTCTTGAATTTTTGGTTTGCTTGTTTGTTTTGTTAGACAACAGCGGAGATTTTAGTAAGCATATTATAGTTTCTTTTTCTTTTTTTTTTGATCTGTTTTTGGTCTGTTTCTTTACACTCTGAAAATAAAACTAATAAAGTGATTGTCCAGGTTCTAAGACCCATAAATAGAACTGTCTAGGAAAAAAAGTTCAACTTAAGTGATTTATAGTCATATAGATATACTATATCTACTCATTATTTACATTTGTGGACAGACACCAGTCTATATGTCCCATGTGAATTCTCTTTATTTCACATAATGCAGAGCATGGCAGAATATTATTTCCTACAGAAATGATTTCTCACACAATAAAAAATGTTTATCTATCAATTCTCAAGTTTTTCTGCCTTCCTTGATCCAAACTGTGTTTCAACTGGAACTCTAGATATAAAGATTGTATTTTTATGTTTATGTCAATCTTTTCACCTGAAATATTTTCATAGAGAAATTACTAGTGTCAAAATAGACTCTAGTGTCAACAAATTTTACACTGCAAGTTCATCCAAGACATTTGATTCAAGAAAGGCCAAGAATGTCTCCTGTTATGCTTAGATAGTGAATTTTCTATTTGGCTCCCCAAATTAAGAACCTCGAAAATCCTCTCCATGCTGGTCTGCTTTGATCTTGCAATGTTTACCGTTGTTTAAGGCATTACAGAGCCCTTATATACACTGTACAGAATTACATTCATCCATTTAAACAGAGATGAATTCAGACTGGAATGTGTGTAGAGAAATCCAGCTAGAAATGGTCAACTGAATGGAGAGCTTATGTTTGGAAACGATACTTAAAAAAAATCTTAGCTCATTTAATTCGGGAAGAAAAAACCAGAAAGCAGTCTAAAGTCATCAGGGTGATAAATGAGAGGGAGAGTGAAAAGCTAATTTAAGCTACAAAAAAACTGGCAACAGAAAAAATTAGTGTGAGCTAGTCATGAATAAACTTTGGCTGGATTTTACCCATCTGAAGAATTAAATTTGAGAATTGTCTTCCACCTGGATAGAAAAATAAGAAACTTGGCCAGTTTCAGCTATCTACCCTCTAACACAGAGAATTTAGCTCTATACCTCGTAATGCCTTTTCTTTTTCTTTAAATGTTTCTTTAAGGGTTACTATTATTTTTCTAGTAATATTATTCAGCAAACAACCTAATAAAATGTACAAACTCTCTGTAGATAATACCTCCCACCCTCCATCCACTGTTCATTAATAATCAATCTGTATTCAGGAAGGCAGAGCTTCCTCTTCATCATATATCAGCTCAACTGTCCTCAAGTAAGCTAGTGAAAATGCCTCTCAAAATTATAACTGGTGAGTTTTTTTCCTCTGTTCTGCCTCCATTCCACAGGACACATCATGGAGAGGTCCAGCAAATAATCAGAGATCCCTACTGTGGGATCTGCTTGCCAGATAACCCATTTAAACCAGTTCTCTTGATCAGGTGCCAGCTGTTTTTTTTCTATCTGAACAAATTCTCTGTTCCTGGCTGCACAGGCACACTTCTGTGAATACTATATGTCAGGAAGGCAGAAGAAGAACAGAGAATGTTGGGAGGAGGAGGACTTTAAAGCTAAGAAAACTGATTGTGATTAAGATAATACCCATAATTTTATAGAGAACTCAGAAGTTGTTTGTAGGCAGATATTCTGAATTTGAGAACGCATGTAGAATTAGTCTCGAGGAGAAAATGCAACACAGAAAGAACCGTGCCTCGCCAATACCGCCTAAGGAGACTTTCTGCTGTGCCTTTTGCAACCAGATTTGCCTATCCCACATCGGCCTTTTTAGCCATCAGTGCACTTGTAGCAAGTGTGGGTAGAGCCCTTCCCATACCTTCGTTTGCAAAGGCTATCCATGATGATGATGATGAATTCCTCATCTAAATTGTATTTTCACCCACTGGAAAGAAATGAAAGTAAACAGATATCAGCATGCTATTAAGTCAGGATGATTATGAGTGACCAACATGACATGGCTATAAAATCATATGAAAACAATTATGGATACGAGTCTTCCCTGGAGGATAAACACTTTGAAGAATATGCTTTGTATAAGGGAGAAGACATGATATGACTGATTGTGATCAGCAGAGAAGGAACAGAGATATTAGAGACCCATGCTAATATAAGACCAACAGGACATACGCTTGTCAGCATGACTGCAGTCTAAGCACACCCTTCTCATCCCGTTTTCCTCCAAAAGATGTAATTCTCTGATTGTGATCTTTCTGAATTTTGTTTAAATATGTTCATTAACTTAAGTATGCTTATATTTTCTAACTTAACTTAAGAGTCATGAATACCACTAGCTTTATTTACTTATCTGGAGGACAAGTAGTTTGGAACATAATGGGACATTCTGGGAAAGATTTGAGGGAAAAAAAAGACCAAGTAGTGACTTACTGTTTTAAAATAAAAAATGCAAATACCAGTGCCATGGAAATGGATAATTTTATGCATTTTGTTATTCTTCAGCTTCTGATATGGAATATCTTCTTTTTCTACCTCATTTAGAAATAATGCAAAAATAATATAATCCTTCACACCTACTTTTAGTTGACATTTTTTGAATCCAAGCAATATATCAAACTTTTATATGGAAATAATGTAATTCAGAGAAAGTTGATTCTCACTGCAGTTTGTATTCTTGCATTTCTTTTATTTCTTGAAGATAAATTCTTATCCTTTCACTGGAAAAGTTTATACTTTTGAAAATCCTTAGATTTTGGTATTTTTGTCCCTGGATCACTCATGCTGAAGTGAGAGGGAAAGTGGACCCTTCAAACCCCTATATATGTAACATGAGCAGGATACTGAGATTTTGTGCCTCAACAATCTTCTCTTTGTCAGATATCAGCTACAAAATGGCAGAGTAATATGCAATATGTTTACTTTTTCAAAGTCTTTTTTATCTCAATTTTTTTTTACAAAAATATGTGAAATATATTAAAGGTGTATTATACAATATATCCAGTCATTTGAAAATAGATAGAATCACAAAATTACAGTATCACAAGATGTAATCAGTTGGAAGGAACATCTTGAGGTCACCTAGTCTAACTGACCTGCTCAAGCAGGGTCATGTAAACTCACTACTACTTTTGGAGTAATTTTTTCAAAATAGAGAATTAAAACCGCTATCCTTTCCTTAAGTTCAGGAACAATTTTAATTTTTAATTTAATAGATGATAGTCACGATTAAGGTGACTGATAGTCAATAGTGACCATTCTATCAGCTCTGTGTGGTCACTTAATTTACAATCAGAGAGACTCTTTGCATCAGCCTATTTTGTTTTGAACATGTGCCTTCGGTCTACTTTCTCACTGAGTAAAAACAACCGCCCAGTAATCTAATGTATCTCAAACAAAATCACATTTCAAGAGCATTACATTGCAGGTTCTCTTCAAAGGAGCAGTATGAGAGGCAGTGATTTTTTGTAAGTGAGCATTTGATCAACTGTCAAGAAGAGAATTCACATCGCTACCAACCTGTCTTAATAGTCTGACATGCACTGACATTTTTCACATAACTCCAGTGAGGGATGCTGCTTTTTTCCAAGATTTATCCCATTCAGGCTTGCAACAATGAATCAAGAAAGCAACACAGATAAATCTGCTGATCAGGTGAGTGAGCAAAGCTCTGGTACAGGAGAATCCTGCAGTGTAGACCAGCTCTGTTTTCCCATCTGCTCACAGTAGGGCTGGAGAACAATTTTCAGCTGGGTTGTGTGACAGGTGCACCTGCGTGGGTACAGGACAAAAGTTCTCAACCGCTCAAAGGAAAGAGTTAAAACTCAAAAGCACAGTTTGGGGCTCGAGCAGTCCAACCAAATGGTGACTAGTCATGCATACACTCTGGTCGAGAGACAGGGAAGGCAAGGCTCTTCAGTTGACAGACAAGATCCTCAGCCAAAGAAATGCCTCAGTTGAGAGAAATTTCTAGATCACTGACCATATATGACCACAGATCAGATTCAACTAGGGTGTAAATGGTGCCCCACTGAAGGGTGAATGGAGCCAGTCCTCCTTGGAGCAGCAGATCTGCAGTCAGGGACTCTCCCCTTGGGTCTGCATGCTCGCCAAGATAATGCCTTAAAGGTTGAAAACACTCATCTTTTAGGTAAGTGGTATGCACAGTTTGGGTCATCATCCCTAAAACTTAAGCTGAGTGAGCTGTGTAGTTTTAAATCTGTCTAACAGCAGAACCTGTAGTTTGCTAATGCTGGCAGATTGCTAAACAATTTCGCTCTGAACGAATCGCATATTGGAGTACCTGCACGGTCTATTTTGAGAGACTCTGCAACAGGTTGCTCAGTTTACAGGGCTGCACAACAAGGCTTGCATCTATGAGCGATGGCCAAGTAATGATCCAGTGCTTTCTTGGACAGCAGCAGCGCCAGATGTCATAGATTTTGTGCTGTGGGTCTCCTTCAGAATCTTATTTTCTTGTGTCCCTTCTTGCTTCTCTCAAACGAAAATGAGAAATCTTTCTAAAAGTCCTGCATCTTAGCAGCAACGAACAGAATAACCTCAGAATAGTAATGAGAAGTGGCTTTTTCACTAGAAAAACTGCAGTTCTCTGCTACTTGTATAAGTTTATTATTCCATTATTGATGTTGGCCGAGATCCAGGCCCATTGTTCCATTTTACAAAATGTGCTACAAAGCATTGAGGCTTTTTTACAATAAAGTGCATTTGCACCCCAGTTATGTAAAGCAAGTGGTTGACTGCAAAACTACATCAAAACTGAATTAGGATTTTTCATTCATTTAGACAAGTAATGCCACCACAAAATATACGCTTATTTTGTATTAGGGGTACAATATTATGACTACTACAGGATATTAAACCCTTGTGTCTGTATCAGAATGCAATTATCGTAACATGGAAACTATTTTTATTATTTTGGCCAATATCTCAGTTGCCATTAACAATGGCACACAGAATGAGATATGGATTTGCATAAGCCATATCAAAACATATGGCTTATTCAAAGCCATATTCAAGTAATTTAGATATGACTTATTCAAAGCCATATATAAGTCCAAAAAATTTTTCTTGACCTATCAATTTTCTCAAAGATATTGATTCCTGCCCATTTTTTCATATTGGATAACAACATTTCATGGTTATCCTGGCTGATATCACTAGAATTCCTTGGGCTATTAATTGTGCTGGGATTCAAATTTCTCTTTCCATAAACCCCTCAGTCATGCTGTTGTCTGCACCACAGACAGCTGCCCTTTAGTGAGGATCTAGTGAAGTCATCTGGTAAGTTGGGGTTTGAGTTCATTCTCAGTTCAACAAGACAGAGAAAAGTTCAGAATTCTTTGGCACTTGGATTTTGGAGGTACTAAATAAGGAGGCTGTTGAATTTCCATCATCAAAGATATTTAAGAATAGGTTAAACAAATTTTTTTTGAAAGAAGAAAAGATATTTCATCTGGTTTTGGGACAGGCTGATGGACGAGATAACCTCTTGAGGTCATTTCTAGCTGCAGTATTTGTGATTCCATGGTGTGTGACAGAGGGCCATAGCTCTATGTCATTCACATCACTTATCTCTGAATCAAAAGCTCAGGTTTCATCCTGAATGACTAGCCTGAAGAGAAATGTGACATTTTGTTTTACAGTTGCAGGACTGGTTTCGCTATGTACTTTCTGAAGAGGAAGAATATTCTCTTATCTTCACTGGAGTATAATTTATGAAACTCAGTATTTTTTTAGACATTTTGGACATATTTTCAGGGGCTTTTAAAATAGAAATTCAATAATCTTCTGTCACAACTTCAGATTATGATAGTTTTCTCTTTCAATATCCATATCAGCTGAAGTCATACCAATAAAAATGCCATTTAAATATCTTTTCCCTAGGCAATAGGAAATACAGTAAAAAAAGAGATTGAAATAGTTAGCAAAATGTAGAACCTCTGAGAGTCTTAAACACAGAAAGGGCCACTTCAAAATAACACTTATTTTTGACATTACTTTTAGGTGTACATTTCATAAATCTGAACTGAACACTTAAAATCTTCATAAAGTAGATGAAGTGGTACAGGCATGTTTTCATAGCATGTAAATACCGAGTGGAAAAGATTGAGATTCTGGAATGGGTGCACCTGAAATGCTGTCTACCAAAGATATTTCCAGTTCTGGAATTCTCTGACCAGAAACGCTTGTTGGATGTAGGCCTGTACACTGTCAGATGGATGATTTATACCTCTATAAAAGATTATTTACCCATCTATACAGGATATACTGAAGTGCTGAGGCCTAAACGGTAGGCCATGAACAAAAGCTGACCTCTCGATGAATCTCGCAACCCCACAATATATTTAATATATACAGTAATAACTGTATATGTGACACATTACTGATCTATTGTAGTATGAATATCTATATATCTTGATGCCAATCTATGAAAAGCTTTGCTGTAACGCTTGTTGTTTAGGGGTAGTCATCAGAATGCTGTAATGCCGATGGTGTGATGGTCACTGGCTTCTTTGCCTGTGGTGTGTAATAGTCATCGGACTCTTCTTTATGTGGGGGCAAAGCCATGAAACTAGCATCTAGAAAGTTAAAATAGATATAGAAGCGCCCTTTGGAAGAAATGAAACCAGGCACTGAAGTCAAAATAGATAGAGAAACACCTCTGGTTTCCAACTTGAGCCCTGGCCAGGCTTTGGGTGGAATCCAACACAGTGACACCAGATGTTTCCGCACTTAGAGTTTTGAAATATGTTTATTCAACTGTATAAAACCTGGACCCTCTTGCAGCAACTTTGGAGATCTCACCTACGAGTGGATGCACTATGTAAGACTTCCCAGCTGCAGGGACAGGTGCTCCAAACCCTCGCTGCAACTGGGGCTCCCCAGTGGCTGTGGATCTGGATGATGGTCAAAGCATTAGGGCAATTGGCAATGTATCTTTCTTAATCACTGTTGCTAACCTTACGTAGTAACGATTAAGTGCATTGCCTTGCTTATTTTCTTTGCTGCTTGAAACTGGAGTGTAATAAGCTTATTGTTTTAATTAAATGAATTATCTTATTTTTTTAACACCTTGAAATAGATAGTAAAATAAGCCTACTCTTTTGTTGATGTCTGTGTCCTTTTCTGTTGACCCCATCAATTGGCAGAACATATACCTAAGAATACTTGAATAATGCTAGATTATTTGCCAGGAGCTGAGACACATGGAATATAATTACATTGTATGTAAATCGTCCTACATCTGAAACCATTCCAGAAAACATATTTTTCTGCCTGCCTCTGTTATTGCTTGTTGTGGTTTGAACTAAACAGAACCAATCCTGGTCAGTGATTTTACTTTTCAGCTCAGTCTCTTCCAAGCGGTTGCACTTTCTGAACACAGCAGCGTGTTTTGGCAGTGTCTGCAACTGGAAGTGGTAACGCCTGATGTTTACAGTTACTGCCTGGCACTGGGATGCAGAAAGGCTCTTGCTTATACTTATTCCTGTAGTGACCAAGGCCACTGCTGGCTCTTGTGTGCCACGCTGGGGATGCCGGGTAGTAAGAGGGGTCACGAGGAAGTAAAAGGTTGCACCTCCGGGGGGTAATAGACAGGACGGGTGACCAACGAGAGTATTCCATTCTATACGTGTCATATTCAGTATAAAACTGAGGGATCATGGGGATCAGGCCTTCTTCTTAAACATCTGGTATCCGAGGAGGACTCCATTCAATCTTTTGGATTTGATCCTGATCCTGAGTTCCTGAATCCAGTTCCTATATCCAGCTCCCCTCTGCTGCTGAGCCTGTGGCTTCCCAAGTGCCGCCTGCTCTGCAGCATCCATGGGGATTGCTATAGGAGTGGGAGTCAGGTTCGATATTGGTTTTGTATATATTTGCATATAGTTCATTAATTTAATTATTTCCTTTTTAGTACTATTATGGTTTCATTAAAGCTGTTTTAGTTTTCTTTTTCAATCCATAAGTCTCTCTGTCTCATTCTGTTTTGCTTCCTTTTTGGGGAGGGAGAGGGATTAGAGAGTATCTGTCAACATTCAGTGGCCAGCCCAGCCCTAACCCTTGACATTGCCCTAAATATAAGTCCAGCAACAAGACTATATATTTACCAGGTATGCTCTACTTCTCATGAGGGAATGCACAGCCAAGGTTATAATTTCATGAGGTGAGAGAGAACAGTCCGAGTTCTGGTCTCCACTTCTAAAGCTACTTATTCATCTGGCCTTGAAAGATTCCTTGTCACGATCTTCCAGCAGCGCTGAAACACAGCCCTAGGATTTTCCCCTTCCAGTCAATATACAGACTTTAAGTAAGCACTGATTTGGAGATAAGTTCCTGCTCATTTGCTCCCTTTCAGTACCTATGAACCTTGCTCTTTTTGCTGTGTGATGTTACAGCTACAACAAGAAGGCTGAAGAAAATGTCTTTCTCAGCATAGTCTTTAACCGGGCAGAAAATTATATTTTTAAAAAAGTAGAACGCAGGTCTATAATTTCTTGCACAAATATAAAATAAATTAAATAGTAAAATACTGGCTTTCTTTACCCTTATCCACAGTTCTCCCTAGTATCAGTGGGAAGCACTACTTTCCCTAAGAGTGCAGCAACATTGCACATTTATTTCTGAAATCAATACAGTGAGTGTTTGTAAGGTTTCTTCTGAGAATTCTTAGCCCCCAGGCACTGAAATTTCTACTTTTGTGAATTCTGAAGAAGTCTGAATGTTAAACAGGTGGCAGAACACTGTTGAGCAGAAGCAGCTTTCTTACTGCAAAACTTGAAGCCCTGGGTATTTCACTATCTTAATCTTTCGTACATGCTCAGGCACTTATCTGGGCAGACATAGTTTTTGTGTGGATATAATGTTTGGACTCACATTCCTAAGTTCCATCAAAGTTTCTTTCTAGTTGCCCAATAAAGAAATGGAAGATCCAAACTGGGTTTGTGTTATTATTTTAGACGCATTATATTTGCCAATACTCTTGACTTAGATGATGGTTAGATCACATTTTGTGATAAATTAATGCAGAACATCATGAAATTCCAAAATGTTCACTTGCTTTTTTCTTGCAACTGTAAGTCACTGGACAACCTCATCCCTCCACCATCATGGAATCTTTTGGGCTGAAGGATAGGGAGATCTATGAGTTTAGCTTGCTTCACCTCAAAAAAACCCCACCTTGGCCAGAGTCCTGCAGCTTAAACAGTTAAACCAGAAAAGGTTGAAGACATACAGCTTCAAAAATCTGTAAGTGCTTTGCTTTTTGAGTAAACAGAAAATTGAATATAAAGTATTCAAGACAGCTAGTAAATCTGGTTTATAACTTCATTGTTTCCTTATCCAAGAAGCAATTTTAAAAGGAAAAGAAGATGGAAACAAGGAGGATATTTCTGCATTTTTCAGAACTCCATTAAGGGACACAAGGATACCATATACCTTACTTGGCTGTTCAAAGGCCAATCAAATAGGGAATTCTAAATATTCATGTTGACAATGGAATATACAGGTCTTAGATAGCTCACAATTATTTATGTCAAAGCTTTCAGTACAAAATTCTGTTCCAGCAGGTGAGTAACAAAACAAAAAAATCAGTCCAGCAATTTGTGAAACAGTTTTGACAAATACATTATTCACAGCAAACCATTAATTCAGACTCTGTCTTGAAGTACCACATTAGCAGTCAGTCAGTTCTGCAACTGTATTGGATGTCACAGCAAGACTTCTGTGTGTGTTTATTTTGCTGTATAATTTCTTACTTCTTTTGATTCTTTTAATACCAAGTACAAAAAAATGCCATTACCTGACAATATAATGTCCTGGTTTGAGCTAAACAAAACCAATTCTGTTCAGCGATTTTTACTTTCCAGTTTAGTCTCTTCTAAAAGGCTGCACTTTCTGAAGTTAGCAGTGTGTTTTTGCAGACAGTGTGTGCTACTGGCAGTGATCACACCTGATGTTTACGGTTACTGCCTGGGAGTGGGATGCAGAAAGGCTCTTGCTGATACTTATTCCTATAGTGACCAATGCCACTGCTGGCTCTTGTGTGCCACGCTGGGGGTGCTCGGTAGTAAGAGGGGTCACAAGGAAGTAAAAGGTTGCACCTCTGGGGGGTAATAGACAGGACGGGTGACCAACGAGAGTATTCCATTCCATATACGTCATATTTAGGGCAGGGCACCTCTCCAGGATGGAGGATCACCGCCTCCCTA
>NW_009737194.1:0-746 GCF_000703405.1 Apaloderma vittatum
AAAATTACCACTGCAATCTGATTAAAAATAATCTCTTGACTCGGGTGTTATATTGATTTGCGATGGCAGTTGGGGTTGTTTTTCAGATGTTTGCATGACATTTTCAGATGCTCAGAGAGCTGTTCGTATGCTGCAATATAGTAATTTTCTTTCTAGACATATGAATAAATTATTTGAAGAGGTCAGCCTAGAAGCTTCTCTGCATTTGATGCAGCTGGGCTGCCCTGGCCAGGTAGTCTGCACAGAGAAAATTAAGTAGCCTGTTAGTGGGAATACTTAGCACCTGAGATGAGTTTGAGGGCCAGGTCCATAGCTCTGGATTTTCTATGTCTTTTGTTTTGCAATAGTGCCCCTTGTCCTTGGGAGAAGGGAGTTCTGACTGGAATTTCTAAGTGTTGCTCAAACTTCTTCTGTGACAATTCTTTTGGGTTAGAATTGTCATATTACCCAGGTGTACAGCACAAGATTTTCTTCTAAAGGACTGATGTCCTGAAACCTGGTTCAGCTGCCACCTAATTGCTGGTATGTAGAACCATCTGGTGAGTTGTAGTTCCTGAGGTTGTTTTACTAAAAAGCTTCTGCACTTCGTCACATTTTCCTCTTTGAAAGATTTTTTATTATTTTGCTGTAACTATGTTGAGCGCTGTTGTTTGCCTTCCCCCTGCCCTGTAATTTGTATGTGTGTATATATATTTGTGAGGTGTTTTTAATAGACGTTTGTAGCTTACAGACATGCTGATTCTTTG
>NW_009737195.1:0-46082 GCF_000703405.1 Apaloderma vittatum
TCCTCACCCACAGACTCTCAACTCGCTCCTCGTCTCTGCCTGGACAGTACTCAGTACATTGTAGCTGCTCTCTCACGGAAAGAGCAACACCACCACCACGCCTGGCTGGCCTGTCTTTCCTGAAAAGGACAGAGCCTTCCATGACCACATTCCAGTCATGTGAGCTGTCCCACCACGTCTCTGCAATTGCCACGAGATCATAATCTCCTGACCGAGCAGAGGTTTCTAACTCTTCCTGCTTATTCCCCATACTGCGTGCATTGGTGTACAGGCATTTCAGGGAGCGAGCTGAGCACACCGATTTCACCCTAGGGGTATGGAAGGCCTCCCGGTCTTCATCAACTCCCGAGTGCTGCCCCACTGATACAAGCCCAGCTACAACCCCATCCCCCTTCGAATCTAGTTTAAAGCTTTCCAAGGAGCTATAATGAAAAACATTGAACATCTCTTTGTAATTTTTAAAATAATATATTGTGTGTTTTTAAAAAATAGTCTAGTATGTCAAGTTAAATATTCAAGAGAAAATTATAAATGATCCCTAAGACGTGACTGTGGCTTGCTGACACTATCAGTCTATTGTGAGTTATTTCATAGCATGTTGACCGCAAAATTTGTGAACAAAAACCTGGGAAATGTGTCTCTATTAGGAAGCCAGCATGAAGATATCCTGTTATGCACTTTAGGGTGTGAATTTTATTGCTTGATTTCAAAGGTTTTTGTGTCAACAGATGTTTGAGTTGCATTCCAAGAGAAGATATAGCATTACCCTTCTCTAAGTAGATTTTTAATGAATGCTGGTTAAATTATTTATACTTGAGAAATTTGAAGTAACAATTGGGTTATACATTTGGAAAATGGATTAAAACAAACTACTTGCTGATGCTACGAAAAATATCCTAAATTTAATCCTTTTCTGTTTGCTTGAAACAGAGTAGTTTCTGGTATTTGATTATTGCTGTATTGTAGGAATACAAAGTTTGAGAGCAGCAGGCACACGTAGAGGATCACTTTGTTTTTCTATTAACGAACAGAACTCTGTGTTAGAACCAGAACTGTTCTTTTCAGTACTAGTTCTTGCGCATAATTTAAAAAGGCAGAAAAAATCTTTTTCGTTTTTAGATATTATGATATTTTTGAACATTTCCCAGTTGATACTTACAGTTTGCTTTTTTTGGGGGGGGAAACAGGTATTTATTTTTTTTTCACAGGCTTCTCTATTTTTTTGGAGGTAGCCAGTTGCATCACTGAAGTTGTCCACTGAAAGATCATAGAATGGCCTAGGCTGGAAGGGACCTTAGAGATCATTTAATCCAGCCTCCCTGCTGCCAGGGATGCCACCTCTCGACTGGATCAGGCAACACATGGGGAAGATCAGTTTGCCTGACTAATTGCTGCAGGGTGAGGTGGGTTATATCTTGAGGTCAGACTTGAAGGCAGCGCAGGGTAAGCTGGGAACAGACTTGCTTAGTCTTACTTGACTTGACATTGGCTGTTCTTCCAGGGCAGTATGGTAAGTCATAGGTTTACAGCTTGTGCTATTAATTACTCAGCACGGGGAACAGTACAGCTGCTCTGGGGCTGAAGACCAAAATACAGGTCTCAACTGTTACAGATTTTACCCTCCTATCATGCGCAGAAGAAGTAACCTTAGATCTATACTAAGCATGCATACAAATTCCTGTCATAAGACTACATAGAAATTGACAGGAGACACTTTTTCTGTGTCAGTCGTGTTAGTACCTCAGGTGTCTTTGACAGACAGGCAGCCTGAAGTCCAGCTGCTTAGTTGCCTGCTGAAGACTCCCATTGCTTTAATTCTATAGCTATTGTGATTTGATTTCCTGTTTTTTTCAGGCCTTTACAAAACTTTGTTTGCCTACTCATACAACATACCAGAGAAGCCATATAACATAGTGGAGACTGATCTGTTCCCTTACTGTCTGTAAATACTTGTTAAATCTCCTGGCAAACCTGAAGTATGTGATGGTTCTCAAGAGTGACCCACTATCAGTGGCTCCACTTATTTATGTGGAAGAAGCCTGTTCTGCGAGTATAAAAAGCTTTGATGGTATTTTAGTTGATGAAACTTGACTTTTCCTTTTTTTTGACTGCCCTATGAATCATTAAGACAGAAATGAAATTTAAATACTTAAACTGTAAGGACAGAGGTGAGTTGAGAAATTCCAGAAAGTTATTCCAGAGACCATGCTTCATAATCTCTGAGTTTATAATTAGTAGCAACTTGAACTGATCTATCACAGAATCACAGAGTGTCAGGGGTTGGAAGGGACCTCTAAATATCGTCTAGTCCAGCCCCCCTGCCAGAGCAGGATCACCTACAGTAGGTCACACAGGAATGTGTCCAGGCGGGTTTTGAATGTCTCCAGAGAAGGAGACTCCACAACCTCCCTGGGCAGCCTGTTCCACTCCTATGTTCCAGCTTGAACCCATTGCCCCTTGTCCTGTCATTGGATGCTGCTGAAAAGAGTCTGGCTCCATCCTCCTGACACTCCCCCTTGACATATTTATAAACATTTTAGCCTCCTCTTCTTCAAGCTAAAGAGACCCAGCTCCTTCAGCCTCTAGATTTGTTTGCAAGTATTTGAGATGCAAGTCTGAAAATTTTGGCTCCACTTACAGCATCATAACTAAAACTTGAGAAATGATAGTTGTGGGATATTTAGAGAACAGCAGACATGTTTTGAACAAGCCAGGCAGCCTGTTTTTAGACAAGTTTTAGGCCTCACTTGACAAGAGTTTGTGAAGGACATTGTGAAGGTCACTAGCTGTGAGAATATGCTGAAGCAGACAGAAACAAGCAGCTGTGACTGGTGTATGTAACTGAAAACAGAAACAAACCCAGGCTGCAGGTGGGGAGAAACAGGAGCATGACCAGCAGCGAAGAGCGAATCAGCAAAAGGAAAACAGCGTGTGAACAGGAGTATGGACTGCGTGTGCTTGTTGTTAAGAGCCAATCAATATAGAGCATTTAGAAAACAAGGACGTGAACTGTATATTAACCACGTTAGTCCGTTAATAAAGTGGCATTTGCTTGATCACATTGATCGTCAGCAGTGTCCGTGACTTCCGCGTCAACAGAAGGTAATAGAGACTATTATCAGGAGCGACTGAAAGAGAAGAGCAAGAGAAAAGGAGAAATGAACAACTCCAGGGAGCTGGAACACAATGGCAGTATCATGAAAAAGAGTTAAAGATAGGCTTGCTATGTACAGCACGCAAGCAGTTGGACTCCAGGAAACTGAATGGTGATATTTATTCTTCTTAGCTAATGATGTCTTTAATCATATGTTCTTTTGTCCTGTTGAAGAAGCAAATGGTGAATTCCTGTGGTTTGAGGGATGCTTTATGATCCCAAAAGGTGGAATTTTGAATGGTGTAGTTTTTGTGACTGAATCGTTAGGCAGTCTGTAAGTTCATCCTAGTTGTAATGGGTGCGTGAGGAGAGTAGAGACTGTTTTTGTAGAGATTTGATGACTGGCTCTGCCTGCAGAAGTGTCTCATAGCAGCCTGAAAATACAGGAAAACACAATTGAAGTAAATGGACTTGCAAGTGAGAGAGTAGCAACAAGCACAGAAAATCTTGGAAGAAACTGTAGAGCCACCTGGAAGACTGTGGAGAGTATGTGTGTGTGTGTGAAGATAAAATGTGGAAAATGCACTTGGCTTATATGACAGTACAGTGTTTGGAGAAAAATGCTTAAACAGCTTCTGGCGATACAACCCTTTTTCAGGTCAGCAAAGCTGAGATCAGAACACGACCGTGAGGTTACGGCACAGGAGGTCGCTGGTCTCCAGCAAGGAGCTCTACAGCAGTGCTGTCGCTGCAAAACTGGATAGTGAGTAGCTGTGTGGAAGAGCCACAGAGAGACTAATAAAAAGGGTAAACTCGATGCTGCCTGTAAATATTGTGCTTAGAGAGGAAGAAACCTGCAATTTCCCACAGTACTTAGTTAGCCTATAAGAAGAGTTTAGCTTCAGTTTTTGTGCATACCTTGTGTGTTAATTTTTTTCATTACATGGTTCTGTGGGAGTGAGGATAATGCCAGGGAAAGTTTACCTCAAATCTTCCACAGTAGCCAACAGCTTCTGATTTTGGGAAGATGAAATGATACTTAAGATGTTGAGTATAAAGATAAAATAGTTTCTAGGGGATGATTATCCTTAAAAAACTGAACAAGAACACTCTCTTGGTTTATCTATTTTTGGATTGTGTAAGAATGTTGTAGTTACTGTGAATAACAGAGCTAATATTTTGATGTAAAACCATGGCTTATCTTGAATATATGGAAGATTCCTGCATTTACCAAAAACTTGAAAGTCTAGTAATCACCAGTGCTGCCAACACGTGAATTTGGAAAGAGTATAAAAACATGAGGAGTTTGTCAAAATGAAAGCAGGACACAAAGAAAAGAGCCCAAGAATGAAGAATTTCAGGAATGAATTCTGTTGTCCAGGTGTTACCAGTTTCCTTGAAGAAAAATTGTGAGACCATGACCATCATTGCTGTGCAGCTTATTGTTTTCTATGACAGTAGTGTCTGTTCTCTGATGAAAGAGAGTAGCAGGGTTTTTTTCCAAACAAATCTGGGTATAACCGTTGGTTTTAACTTTGTTTATTTCAATATTTTGGCTTGTAGATAATAAGCAGAATGTATATATTTAAACATACTAGAAAGAAAAATGTTCTGATAGTGCTCTATATAGATCTACCATAACATAGCTTTATTAAAAAGCTTTTATCAAAATGTAATAGGACTTACTTGCTAGATCTGAGTTTGCAAAATCCTAGAAATTTTGAATTTGTCCCAGATGATTTCAACTGGATGATGTGTTGAAAACTATGGTTTCGTACTCCTCTTACCCCTTAGCCTGTGAACTGTTCCTAGTGAAGTTGTTTTTTTTTTCTTCCTTAAAATGCAGAGCTAGACTCTCTATTTTAGCTCACTGAAGGTGAGTGATCAAAATAAATATGAAAAGAATGTTTTGGCTCTTTCCAAGGCACCAAGGCCTCAGAAACTTGGAAATTCATTGTACACCTGTTGATAGGGCGTGTTTTCATAGGTGGCACTAAGTTTGAAGAACAGATTTCTGTGAGAAACAGAAAGCAACTGAAGCTATTCTTTCCGGGAAAGGATACGTGAATGCAAAGCCCCTAAAACCCTGTTGGCAACTAAAGATATTCAAGAACTGTACTGTAACAGCAACTTGGGTAGAGGCTGAAGTGGCTTTTTGAGATTTGTGTTGGATTTTCTTCAGGAGTTTTGTATGGTGTATGCTGTTTTAACTTAAATGTTTTCTAACATTTTGACATCAGTTGTTTCTTAATGGCATCATAAAATACATTTTTTCAAGAGAGGAGAGGTAAAGATAATGCAGTTTTGAAAAAGCAGCAAAGCATTAGGATAAAGTATCTTGGTCGCACAAGCAGTTTTGAGTATATAGATTCACTGTTACTTACAGTAAACCTTTATTGTTATGTTCTGTTTAATATAACAGGCACAGCACAAATCCTGTGTTAACAAGATGTATTTTTCAATAATGCTTTCTTTTTTCTATTGTGAAATATGCTTTCTTAACGAGCAGGCTGTTCAGTTCGTTCAGTTCATTTTGTGAACTCTCAATGTATTTACTGCTATTTGAATACTGCCCTAGGGACACTTGGCGTTTATTAGCATTGTCACGGGCATTTTTCGTGAAGCACGTTGTGAACACGGTGCAAAAAGCTCAAAGCATGGCTGTGAGTAAGTACTAAGTACTTCCGCAGATCAGGCCAACACTGCACACAAACAAGCTGTTGTACTTGCAGCCGAAGGGATATGTTTCTGCTCCCCCTGCTGTGCCAATACCCACTGCAATTCCCCACAGCTGAAACACACAGAGGTGACTCTGTTCACCCTGTTAGTAAAGTTGGTAGATTTTAATCACTTCCAGCAGTCTAAGTTGTTAGAACACAGTTTTGTGCTATATCAAATCTAGCATGTTTGCATTTACTTTGTACCAGCACTGGCATTACTGTAAGCCTGCAATTAAATACTTTAAAAGACTTCCATTTTTTAATTATTAATTTTTGTTGTTATTGAGGTTTGTTTGTTTGAGTAGTCTGTAAATGGGCTTTCTGTGGGGTTGAACATGCACTGAAACAGAGAAAGTGCAGAAGTGCAGGTTGGAGAGGAAGGTGATGATTCCGTAGAGGTTATCCATTGAGCAGCTCAGCTGTGTCGTAAAAACTGTGGCTGTATTTTCATTTAACATTTTAGACCAATGTAATCTGGCTTTGCTTCAGAAAGATAGAATCGCCTCCATTCCAAGCAATTAGTTCCTGCCCCTCTTTTTGTGTCATTGCATATTTTGACTGGCATATGCTCGTCAAGGCTAAACTACTGTTTACTGGGGGAAAGCCTGGCTGTGTTAGGATAGTTCCTGCCTGAGACACATGAACATAATTATATATCTGACCTTTTATATGTTGGAAGAGCATCAGTTAATCATCTTCATGTGTACACAAATTTTGCATATGGATTTATTCTTTCAAAAAGTTAAATTAACTCTTCTTGAAACGTGGGAACAGCACAGAAATCAGTGAGGACTTCCCAAACACTTGTTGTATTTTATTACAAATACTAACTGGTATGGGGTTTTCTGTTTGAATAAATAATTTTCATTTATTTGTAGGTTTTCACTGCTGCTTCTTAACCTGGAAGAATATTACTTTGAACAGCACACAGCTAATCATGTGATAAATAAAGGTTGCAGAGATGAAAGGTACAAAACTCTTACATGCACTCATTTACTGGAGTTGTTCCAGTCTCATGTATCTTTAACACATGCACAATGACTTCAATTTTTATTGTTCCTTTTAGAAAATTCAGAGGCTCTCTCAAAATCTGTTCAAAGTCAATAATTTTCGAACCTGATGACAATGTCCAACCCATTATCAAGGTAAGCGGTGCAAGCTTGCAATTTCATGGTAACTTGAGATTCTCTTTAAAAAGCTTTTAAGAAGGAGTATGTATTTTATAACTTGCTGCAGATACCACTGAGAGACTGCATTAGTATAAAAGCCCCAGAGGATAATGAAGCAAATAACCCTTTCACACGGTACGTGAGTTTGAGTTACTGTATGTATATGTATTTAACTCCTCTTAAAGCTGAAAGACCTTTGTTTTCAAATATCCTATTTGCATTTTAGGGATACATCTGGAGGGATTTCTGTTGTATGTAACCAGGTAAGACTTGCATATAACAAATTCTTGATGTATAAATGAATGAGGTTAAGTTCTTAATGATGTTTTTCTCAAAGCTGGAGTCTTGGTGGGGCAAGGTGAGTAACTGGAAACAAAACTGTGAAAAACTTAGCTGTTGATGCTGTTTGATGACTTCATTAAGTCATTAATTTGATAAAGTGATATTTTTGCACTGTGCACTTTATAGTGGAGGTTAGGGCAATTTTATAATTGAATGAAGAAGAAGAATAGACTGAAAATAAGCTCATTACTAATCATCTTTGATTTGGTTTTCCCATATTGATTTCTCCTGCAGCGTGTACTGGTAATGGCCAAGTCATCTTGATTCTTGCAGTTCAGCTTTGTGAAAAAATATTGAACTGTGCTGTACATCCACCACGTAATTTTCAGTAACTGTCCTGGGTTCAAATTCTAATCGTGAGCTGCAGTTAGCTTGGATATGTCCATATTAATGTTATCCCAGAGAATATACTTTAAGCTTTGGCACATTGCAACTCATAGGTCTTCCAAAGCTGTTAAAGTTTCCAGAAAATGTTAACTGTTTTCATTTCCAGAGAGAACAGAGGTGAGGTGGGAAATATGTTTTTAAAAACTCTACCATCTTTGTAAAATCGGTCTTTGGCAATACCTAAAATTGATACCCTTGCTCAGCTAAGTACTGCTGCAGTCAAGAACCCACTCAGGCATTTTATGCTGGAGAAGTTTATGGACTGTGTTAAAGTAATCAGTATATTTAATTTCATCTTGAAACTGCTTCTGTGAAGAGTATCGTGTAGTCAAGGTTTCTTGTGTTGGGAGATTTTTATGTATTGTGTGTTTTTAAAAAGGATACTTCAAATTGTTCCATGCAATTGTTCCACCATACATAATTAGTATATGTTCTGAAGAACAAATGATTATAAAAACATCTCATGGAAAAGGAGAATTAATTTATTAAATGACAAGTGTGGTTAGCGCCCCCCACTTCCCACCCCTCCCATCTGTAGTTTGCTAGTCATCCTTCTGTCTCTGAGGAAATGTTCTGAAATAGCTGGGTGACGTGATAAATGCTGGTATTTTGTATAAAAGGCATAGGGGCTTTAAAGTGTGAAATACTCACTAGTTGTACTTAGGACAAATCATGATCTAATTATAAATTTTTTTTTTAAGTAAAATTTCTGCCGGGTAGGAAACCACACATAGTGAATAACAGAAATATCTTAAATGTCTTTGCCTTTTCAGACTCAGAGAGGTGTCAATGCAAAATTGGATAAGAACCTTTGGTTTACATAACAGGCAACTTAGAAACTAATGGCTATAAAATACAGCAAATTGCAATAATAATTGGAGATTTCAGTGGGTTTTTTTAATTAAGACAAAATTGGGAAAAAGTCCTCCAAAATAAGAAATGGATACAATATGCTGAAGTTTCTGCTGCATACTTTTATCTTTTTTCTTGTGTTCCATCTTTTTCATGTAATTTGAGGCTCTCAGTATTGAAAAAAGTTTAATTATACTGCAGAAGAGTAACCTGAGTGTAAAGCAGGTGTCTCTGATTCTTATTCTTCTGTGGTCTGATTCAGGTCTGATGTCAGATGAAAGGCACTAATTGCCATTATTTTTCAATGCAGCCCTTAAAGAGGCGTGCTGAGCTTGTGAGCTTCTAAGCATGCCGCTTGCTCTCCTCTGTCTGGCTGGGGCTGTGAGTGGTCACGTAGTGAGGGTTGGCTCTGTTGTCAGGAAGGCTGTATGTGCCAGCTGGGAGGTTTCTGGCTAGAGAATGTCACAGTGACAGTTCTTGCAAGTTTAGTATTTTGCTTTTGGTTTGAGGCTGCTGCCACAATGTCTTGGGGTGTAGAACCACAGGTGTCATAGTTTTTTACTGTGAGGGTGATGAAACACTGGAGCAGGTTGCCCAGAGAGGTGATGGAGGCTCCATCCCTGGAGGCATTCAAGGTCAGGTTTGATGGGGCTCTGAGCAACCTGATCTAGGTTAAGATGTCCCTGGCCACTGCCAAGAGGTTGGACTAGATGACCTTTAAAGGTCCCTTCCAGCCCAACACATTCTATTATTCTATGATAGCTGTATGAAGAAAGCCAAAATGCTGGAAATGGCACTTGAGCTGGTCAGATCTCTTGGTCCATGGAGTAGAAGACAGTTGGTAGTGCTTACAAGTGTTTTGTGCAGTTCAGAACCAATCCTAACTCTTACACTCAGGCCTGAGATTTAGCAGCCTTGAGCCTTCCCTACAAACAGAGCAAAGCCATGACTTGTTTCTGGCCAGTCTTCTTTCAGATAGCAGATAAGTAAGGTGATAACCTACAAAATTGTGTGCTAGCAGTCAAGTCTTTCTATGGGAGTTGTGAGAATGTTCTGAACACAGACAATTTCACGTGCGATTTGGGGAGAGAAGATCCTGTCAAGTGTGAGAATCAGAGAAAAAGAACTATGCATGAACTGTTGGATGAATGAGGAAATCTGGTGTTCATGGAGGTTGTAACTGGAAATGTCTGGTGATGGTAGAAGGGGTTCATTTGAGAGGGTTTACATAGTAGTAGATGGCATGAGTTGCCTCTCTGGGGTAATTCCCATCAGGACAGAACCGTAAAAGCATGAACCACCAGAAGAAAAGAGGGGGTAGATTCCTCCATTGGGTGGGATTAGATTGATGGCTGTGTCCGTTTGCTTTAATCTGGCAACTGTTTGCAACACATGATTAGCATAAAAACCCACTAATAAACTGCTAAGTAAGCCTCTGAGCAGAACTGGACACTTGCCCATTTTGCAGTTCGTTGCTGTAAAAGGTCGTTGTTTTTCTGCAGTTTATCCGAGTTAGCTAAAGCAGCATATTGCAACCCAGTGTTTTCCTTGTTTAAACAGTGTTCTTAGCTTCATCTTTATCGGTACTTCTGGACTGAGACTGTAACATCTTTTACTCTTCCAGGTTTTTCTCATTAAAGAAAGAAACATTATTGCACCCTATAAAACAGTAAGAGTAAGTATATTTTTTTTGCTATTAGCAAACTAATGTGCAAAGATCTATGTTTTCATTTCTGAAAGACTAGTTATAATTTGAGGAATATGACAATAAAGCTGTAAAAAAAAAATTTTTACATGTTGATAAAGCAGCTACTTGAATTCTTCCAAAATGGGTTTGTGATATTTCTTGGAGGACATATTGCAGATTCGACACTTGCTGTTTACCTTGATGTGCAGCTCTGTGGGCTCAACAGTCAAAGCTGTCAGCTGGCTGCTCATATTCAGTGGATGCTGCATCCTGGCTAAATGGCTTCTCCTCAGTTCTGCTAATTGATATTTCCCAGCTGACTGCTTCACAGTTCAAAGAAATGGCAGATAAGGCTAATCACAACAGAAATCGGAGCTTGCCGCAGGTTGCTTTCTGCTGATGGGGTGGGTTGGCTCTGATTCTGAGCCTGGTTGTGTCAAGACATAGAAGTACGGGTTTTTCACCTGAAGTGTGAGGTGAGTTGAGACACAAACACAGAATGAACATGCAGAGTCACTAAACACTATATGTGCCCAAGAACTGAAGCAGACAGAATTATTTTTCTCAACATTTGTTCAAGTAAGAGATTTCAAGAATGATGTCGATAAATTTGCATTACTGTAATAAACAGCAAAGAGGACAGAGATGATCTGTGTTCTCCCAACAACTGCTTTGGGCTGGTTCTGTGATTAGATCTGTCTCTAAACTAGGATTTTTTTTTAATTTTGTTTGCTTTATGTTGTTAATTTTTTTTATGTGTTGAGCCTGCTTTGTCTTCTAGTCCTGTTTTCTGTTTTGCTTCCATGTGTAAGATTTATTAAATATCATATGAATATCTCATCGCATTGCTACCACAAATAAAAACAAAAGAATCAGAAGGACTGTTGGGAAGGCTTTGTACTTTTTCTTTGAAGTCAAGATTCATTCATACCTAAACCATTCCTCACAGTTCATCATTACAATTTACTTAACAAATGTGCAGCTATTTTTCTGCATACTACAAGAAATCTAGTTTGTTTTCAGTCATTTCTTCTTGGATTGCTGTCATTTCAGTTCAGATCATATACACTGTACTGAAGATTGTCTAGAATTTCATGACTTCTTTCCTTCACTGTTAAATTAATCCACCTATATCCACTAATTGATGTCTTGATATAGTCTTCCTGATCACTTTTTTTTTAAGTCTAGCCTGAGAAATTGTGAAACCCCACAGAAATGTGTTAATATAACATTTTTATGCTACAGTTTTATACTACAATCAGGAGTCATCACAGGATCCCACCAACTTTGCTAGATATAAGTTATGTGTAAGAGTTAATACACATAATTCTAATATACTTCAGACAAAACTAGAAGTACGTACTATGAAATGACACTTAAGAATGCTGGGAAAAGTTGTAGAAGGGAAAAAATGGGTATGCCACATATGCTGGGTGATGTGCTGGTAAGGTTTTTATAAATGACTAATCAAAACAGATTTTGATTGGATTTGGGATCTTTTCAGCTCAAAACTATTTATGTAGAGGAGGATGATAGCTTTTACAGCCTAGTCATTAAAGATTTAAAGATCTTCATCAATGATATTAGACAGTGGAATCGAGTGCAGCCTCAGCAAGTTTGCAGTTGACACCAAGCTGAGTGGTGTGGTCGATATGCCAGAGGGATGGGATGTCCTCCCAAGGGACCTGGACAAGCTGAAGAAGTGGGCCCATGAAGACCTCGTGAGGTTCAACCAGGCCAGATGCAATCTGCATTATCAGTACAGGCTAGGGAATGATGCGATAGAGAGCAGCCCTGCAGAAAGGGACTTGGAGATACTGGTGGATGAAAAGCTGGACACAAGCCAACAACACACACAACAACACGCAGCCCAGAAGGCAAATCGCATTCCGGGCTGAATCAGAAGCAGCGTGGCCAGCAGGTCAGAGAAGGTGATTCCGCCCCTCTGCTCTGCTCTGCTCTGGTGAGACCTCACCTGGAGCCCCCAACGCAAGAAGGACATGGACCTGTTGGAGCGGGTCCAGAGAAGGGCCGCAAGATGATCAGGGGCCTGGAGCACCTCTTCTGTGAGGACAGGCTGAGAGAGTTGGGGCTGTTCAGCCTGGCGAAGAAAACGCTCTGGAGATACCTTGTAGCAGCCTTCCAGTACCTGAAGGGGGCTACAGGAAAACTGGGGAGGGACTGTTCACAAGGGTACTTAGCGACAGAATGAGGAACAATGGTTTTAAACTAGAGCAGTGTAGATTTAGGTTAGATATTAGGAAGAAGTTCTTTACTATGAGGGTGGTGAAACACTGAAACATGTTGCTTAGAGAGGTGGTGGAGGCTCCATCCCTGGAGACATTCAAGGTCAGGCTTGATGGGGCTCTGAGCAACCTGATCTCTTTGAAGATGTCCCTGCTCACTGCTGGAGGGTTGGACTAGATGGCCTTTAGAGGTCTTTTCCAACCCAGCTCGTTTTATGATTCTACTTCAGCCTTTGATAGCATACTTTGACCAGGTTTTAGAGCATTTGATTTTAGGTTGGTTTTTTATTTTTTTTTCACCAAGCTTTATTTTGAACTTATTTACAGTTAATGTACTTTGGGTTTTAGGGTAGAACAGAACACTTATTCCAGCTGGATGTTGCTGGGAAACTAGGAGATGTTGTGCAAACTCTGCATCAGGTATGTGCATATTTCATATCACTATACACTTCATCACAGCATCTTTTTGGTATTTAATGGAGAGCTTTCTTTAAATGTGTACTCTTGAGGTGAAATTCTTGGAGTAGCTGTTTCAAATGTAGCAGTTGAACACAGCATCTACTTTTGACAGCTGTCATAAGCTACCCATATTGGCTTTTACAATGCAGGGTGGTAATATACAGAGAGAAATAACAGGACAGTAGCAATGAACAAACATATCTTACTTTAAAAAGAAATACTAGTAACTCTTTTAGCATTCTTGGTGACTCTGAGCTGTGTGAGAAATCTCTCTTCTATTTCACCTAAAGCTCATTGTTCTTTAGCTTTACAGGGCTTCTTGTCTAGATAAGATGGGAGATCAAGCTGCCATGGTAAGTATCTTATTGTTTCTGGTATTGCTTTTATTAATAAGATTCTAATTGCATTTGGATCGTAGACCATATTTTTTCTCTCCATATTAGATAACAGCTATATTACAATCACGCTTGGCTAGAACTTCATTTGACAAAAACAGGTAACTTTCTAATCACTTTCTACTGGGAAATTGTGACCAGTTTGTTGATTGATTAGTGTGTTACATCAGTACTAAATAATTGTTTTTTGTGGACAGCATAAGTTCTCTAATTCAGAGAGTTAATTTTCTTTGTATTCTGAACCATCTGGAATGGAGAATGGGAAATTTTGTGTTGTGAAGATGAGCATATTACTCTTCTATCTCTCCAAAGTGTTCTCTTCGTGAATTTGTTGCAGAGTGGGCATCAGTGTATGCCAAATAAAGCTCCATATAGAAAAGTCAACTGACTTACTGCTCTGAGACTGGTGCAGAACATAGCAACTTCCTTTCTGGTGTGCCTGTTAGAGTAGAGGTTTCAACAAAGAATTTTCTTCTTGTCTAAAATAGGCTTAGTGAAGTCCCCGTTCTGATGTCCCAGTTACAAGCTAACCTAAAACCTTTCTAAAGAATTTAAGGGTAGCTCTGCCTAAGTAAGAACTAGAGGTAAACTTACTCCCTTTCTTCACTTGTAGATTTCAAAGCATATCTGAAACGCTGCATATGGAATGTAAAGCAGAAATGGTGACACCACTGGTGACTAATCCAGGGCATGTGTGTGTTACTGATGCTAACTTGTACTTCCAGCCTCTTAATGGATATCCTGTAAGTGCCTTGTAGATGGTCTTGCATACAATGTGAGCACGCTGCCCCTCTAATGGACAGTTTTAATTTTCTGTATTATTCTTCTTAAATGCACATGGAGCACATCTCCAAGAAGACTCTATCTTCAGTTACATTAAGAAGCTCCTTAGTTTTCCTTTGATCTGTGCTGCTCTGGTGCATTCGGTATATTTCTACTTCTGAGGCTTTATTCTGTGCTACCCTGCTGAAGTTGACCTCTTACTCACAAAGCATAAAATGTCCTCTGTTCATTATCTATTAATATTTAAAGATCACTTTCGTATCATTTCACTTAAGAGAAACTTTTAATCTTACCCTGTGATGCTGTTCCTACCTAGTGAGAGCTTTATATACATATAGTTTATATTACAGGATCTTCGCTAGATTTTCCGTTAAACAGATAACTCCTTTCTCTAGGGAAAAACGACCTGCATATCGCAGAGTACTGCTTTGGAACTTTGTCACAGAAATAGCGGTGGTAGTCTTAGCAGGCCACTAATACACTAAAAGTGTGTCCAGGCAGGGAAAATGTGATTCAGAGCTGGATGACAAAATGCCATTCAATTTCACTCCACCGGGTGGCACCACTGGCAAACAATTTGTCCAGTAGCTCCATGGCTTCCTTATTAAAAATAAGTTTATTGTGTTCTGCTCCTCTCTTGCATGATTATTGTAACTGGCGATGTACTCGGGAGATAAAACGCTATTCTTTATTCTAAAACTGTTTTGCTACTCAGACAAGAGCTACCAGCAAAGACAAGCTTCCTCTTTTTAATGTAACTGCTTAGCACCACTGTTCCGTTGTCAGAATAACATGGATCTTTTTGTAATGTTAGTATCTCTAGTCAAGAGAAACTTCAGATTGACTGGAGAGGTTAACGTAGAAGAACATAAAGCTTCTGGAATGTCTCCATCTTTTCTTCTCCCTCCCTTGCCCCCCACAGAAACCAGTAGTACAAATAACATTGCAAAATGTGCATCGCATCTATAAAAGAAGACATGGGCTAATGCCATTGGTAAGCTTAAATTATTTTTTTTGTAACGTCTTGCTGTATATATTGTTTCCTAAAATGATCAGCTGAAACTATGGGCATCATTAGGTAAAGCTCCATGCTTCTAAAAACAGTGGATTAAGCAGTAAACAGCACTGGAAGTTTCTGGGGTTTTTAAGTGATTTAGTTCCTTGTGTTGTCAAAAAGATGAAAATGGGAAGAGTGAACTCCTGTCAAGGACGAAAAACTTCTTTCATAAGCAACCAGTGTAGGGGAAGGAAGAACCTCTAGGGAGCAATTCGTCTATCTCAAACACTTATCCTGATGTATAGTTAATTGCTCTCTCATGGTGTGTTTTCTCTCTGGACTGATTCACGGAGAGAACTCGATCGCTGGTTCAGATTGAGACTAATGCTGGGTGATGAGTCCTGCTGCACATGACTGAGGGATGATGAGAAAGCTGCAGTGGAACTTCAGTTGTGTGCTTTCAGTGTTTCCACTGATATTTTAGTCTTGAACGAAATTTTGGTCTCAAAACACTTTTAAACTAGATAGACATTTAACTCTTTGCCTCACTCGACTAGCTTTAGGGTTAAAAAAAGTATTTTATCTGTACCTCATCACTCCAGACAGAGTGAATCTACGTACAGCTGTAAAGCAATTTGCTCTGTTGGATGTAAACCAAAGGCTTTTATGACTGTAGATAGGAAAGATCAAAATAATAGATTTTCCTGGCAAAACTGCTACCCAGTTTAGAGTCTTAAGTTTTAGTTATTGGTAACTGGAATATTATCTTAAAAAAAATGAATATTACAGCTTGTCAGTAATTGCTCTCATTTACTTTTTCCTTCCCTTTGACTTCTAAGGGACTTGAAGTATTTTGCACAGAAAATGATCTATGTTCTGACATCTACTTGAAATTCTACAACTATCAAGATCGAGATGAGCTCTATTTCCTTATTGCAACATATATAGGTTTGCAGTGTTTATTTATTAATGTAGTCTGTCGTACCTTGTGAGGGGAAATTTGTCTGGGTTTGGTCTGGTTTGTGGGAAGAATGAGAAGAATAAACATATATTAGCCCTCAAATTTTTTTGATAGAAGTAAGCAAAGTTCAGAATGAATGTGAAGTTGCATATATTCTGTTTCTCAAGAGCTGAATATGAAAGCTGAGATAGCATTAAGGTGGAACTAACTCTCTTGATTTGCAACTTGATATGCACTGTCATTTAATGCCCCCCCTCAAAAAAAAGTAAACCAAAGAAACAAACCGCAAACAAATGAAACAAAACAACTCCGCAAAACACTTTCTCTTCAGAGCAAGGAGTAAATAAGATCCACTCTGCTAAATTTTGTTTGGCTGAAAGAATATAGACTGACTTGTGGGGGGAATCCCCCTGGCCTCCAGTTCAGTCCAAGTGAAAATCCTGTTGAGAAGGTTTCTGGATGGATTTCCAGTGCACACATAAATACCTGAACTTTCCTCAGTCTTAGCAGTGGCTGATGAAAATTACGATTCTGAAACAGTTAAATTCTCATTTCTATTAAAGCTTGCGTGCATAGATTCGTAGAAAGTTACACGTATCTTTTGCAAATCATGAACAGAGTCTTTCTAAAAGGTTAACATGTGTCCTGGAAAAACAGAGAAATAGCTAATAATTTTTCTGTAATGCTACTAAAACTGAAACGCTGAAACTCATGTTTACTGCCAATATTGAAAGCGTTTATTAAATTTTGGGTTTTTTATTATTATACCAAGGCTTTAGTTCTGTTTTAGTGACTTTGCCTCTAGATATCAGTTGACATTTTCCCCACTTCACAACGCAGAGTGGAAAGGCTGCAAAGGAATGATCACTTACCGGGAGAATCATTTTAATCTTCTAGGTATTCCTTTTGAAAAGGAAAGGGATTCTGACATTATTTTTTCTGTTTATTGAAATAACTGCATGCTGTTGCCTGTCCAACCCTCAAAACTCTTTATGTTTTATTTTATTTTAGAAAATCATATTACAGAGCATACAGCTGAAAGCTATATGTTGCAGTGGCAGCGAGGACATATATCAAATTACCAGTATCTTCTTCATCTCAACAATCTGGCTGATAGAAGCTGCAATGATCTCTCTCAGTATCCTGTATTTCCCTGGATCATAGCAGACTACTCTAGTTCAGTATTAGGTATGTGTATGTAGGGTTTTACGCTGCATAACGATGCTGTTTCATCAAAGTGTCCCTCTCATTAGTGATCTTGGGTGATTACTCCTCCTCAGGAGTTTAGTGGACAAAATACCTTTTTCTGTTTAAATATTTCACTTTTCACATACAAAGTATGTACCAAGCATCTGCTAGGTCACTTTGAAAATAGGCAGTGCTGAGCATTCGAAGACTTTCTGTGTTTCTAATAAGTGCAAAACAGGCAGTAAAGTGGCTTTTTATGGAACAAGTTGGATGCATTGAAATGCTGTTTTACAATTCTTAGCATTGCAAGTTGAAAGGAAGAGGCTGATGAGTCATGTGCCTAAATAGGCTCCTTGATTCAGGGCCTTAGTGCAGTGTGTGTTGGAAGTTTGTCCTTTTGAGGATTATGCCCTTCTACAAAGAACAAAGTAGGGGGGTCTCATGGTATTCATCAGCATCTGCTGAAAGTCTTCAATCTGATTGTTTGGTGGGACTTGACAGAATAGTTAATACGTGGGAAGAAAATAATACTGGCTGCTTTTGTGCCTCAGGTAGCAGGACCTGTCTTGACTAGGTGGTGTTAGCTGGAAAAACTGTCAGGTACATTTAACTGCTAGTTTTTAAGTAAGGGGCCTGAGATTATGTCTACTTGGGAGGAAGAAAATGAGTAGCCATTTAATGTAAAATTTGGTCCTTTTGCAGTTAATTGAGAAAATCACTGGAGAGGTTCTGTATTGCTTTTTGTTTGGTTTGTTGCTGTCTGGTTTTGTTTTCCCTCTGTTTTTAAATACTGATTAGAGTACATTCTTGTCTAGTAGAATGCATAGAGTCTAAATGTGCTTTTTTCAGATCTGACAAAGCCGGAAACATTCCGTGACCTTAGTAAACCAATTGGTGCCCTGAATAAGGAAAGACTGGATAGACTATTGGTATGTATATCTTGGCTTTTATGTTCTGTCCATTTTTGGGCCTTGCACATGTTGACAATGAAATGAGCTTTATCAAACAAGCTTTGAGAGTTTTGTAGATTTCTAGAATTAACTATAAACCATATCAGAAGTGAAATTGTCTGTAAATGTACTGCATTTATTTCTAGCTTGATTTTATCTGTACTCATTTTGTCAGTACTAACTTTAAATTATTTGAATCTGTTCCCTCTCTCTGACTACCATTTCACATGTATGTGGTTGTAAAGGTTTTACCTCACTTTTAAAATAAAATACACAAGTCCGTTGTACTACAATGGCATTTGCGTGGCAGGCACCAAGCAAGATGCTATAAACATATATGGAAGTATAAAACTTCAAGAGCAGTGGTTTTAAACGCACAGTGTAAAATATGTGTGTGAGTTAAACAAAGTAGTAGCAATTTTAAGTACTTCCGTTTTAAGAAAAATGCTGAATTTGCAGGAAAGCTCTTCAGAGGGAGGAAATTTGGATCAGCTTGAAATTTCCACATGCAGATAATAGTGCACAAATTTTTTTCATTTCTCGAAGGCAGGCTTTCTTTTCATAAGCAAACATGTATTTACAGGCTTAGAAGCTCCTCAGTTTCTTGTCTTTTAATTTGTTCTATAAAATCATTGTCTCCTGTGGTAAGTTAATTATTCCAATATCATTTACAGAACATAACTATATTTAATGGTTTGGAACCTTCATTAGCTCTTAATGAAGCATTCTGAAAAAAAGTATTGCCAGACTAACTGCATTATATTGACAAAAAACCCCAAATATTTTAAAATAATAAAGCTTCCTAAGGTAGTGGAAGGTAAGAACATGATCAGTATTATGTTTTCAATAGCGTTAAAAAAGCTTTCTTTCCAAGCTCTGTTTCCCCAAACTGTTAGCTGCCTCATGCTTACTGCCATAGAAGTCATTTTATTTAGATTATGGTAGATTTTAGGGATAACGCATAGGAGCTTCAGACAGAGGTGAATTCCTCAGGTTGAATTATGTTCTTCCATACTCTCATTAAACTTCATATGAGAGACACAAAGGAAGCATATGCACTCCTTTTGAAGTTGAGTCACTGCAGTTATGTGTGAGAGAGAAAAAAAAGCTGAAAACCTGGTAATTCTGGATGACAAGTTGTAACAACTTTTTTGTCTTATTGATTTACTGATCTGATTAAAGCTGCATGGTTATTAGAGTTTGTTTTATCACTAGGAAAAAAAAAATGAGGGTGGTCATAGTCTGTGTCTTTAAATAAATTTTAAAAAGTGTGTATGTGTTCAGTGTTGAAGGAAGGCAGGAGTGCTGATTTTAAACAGACCTCTCTTTCTTCTTCGAATGTTGCAGACACGTTATCAGGAAATGCCAGAGCCTAAGTTCATGTATGGGAGCCATTATTCATCTCCGGGTTATGTTCTGTTTTATCTCGTTAGAGTTGGTAAGACAGTTTTGCATGCTCTCAGAGCAGACAGTTGCTTCCAAAGTGGATGAGGTTTGGAGCAAACTGATGATGTATTTTTTTTTATTTTCTCCTTAGCTCCAGAATACATGCTTTGTCTGCAGAATGGAAAGTTTGATCATGCTGACAGAATGTTCAACAGGTTTGTTTGCATTTTGTCTATAACTAGTTTGGGTTTGTTTTCAAACGTGTGTCACAGGAATGCAAAGCCTTACTTTTTCTTTTTAACAAGTATCTCATTGATATGTGTTATCTAGTCTTGCAGAAACTTGGAAAAACTGTTTGGATGGTGCAACAGATTTCAAAGAGGTAAATGACTGGAGAGTGATTCAAGTCCTTCTTGGTATCTGTGCTAAGCTTTCTGGTCTTGAATGTCTTCTGTTGGTTTGAGAGTTTTGAGGTGGGGCTAGGGTGTGTTTGGTTGTTTTTTTGGTTTGTTGTTTGGGATTTTTAGTTGTGTGAGGGGGTTTTGAGGCTGTTGACTGCATTGTTTGAATAGTTCTAATGTTTTTAACTAATTCCATATCTGCAATTCCATGATTGCTTGTCTGTGTCTGCTTTCTGACTTTTGGTTTAATAGAAGTGTAATTTTGCATTATTGGAATAAGTGGGAATTACCAGAGTGAATTAAGGCTGAAAAGATGCAATTTTATGTACACCTGCTGGAGTCTTTTAAGGATTTGGCTGTATTACAACAGTACATCTGGAGAATTTAAACTATAAAAGTTTAGTCTTAATTTTTTGAATCTTATAGAAACTAACTTGTAGAATATGTTGAGAATTATTAACTGTCAGGTAGTGGGTGCTGTTAAATACTGTTTCTTTGATAATAGGGTTTAATATAATGATACTTTTTTAAGAATGAGTCTATATATGATTAGCTATGGTGGTCTTTAAATAATTAACCTCTGAAACTTTTGTCATCATTCTAATTTTATTCTAGATTTTTGTCTTGACTCTTACCTAATGTCTTAAAAATGAGGCGATATCTATTCAATGAGAGTTCTGAAGATCCTCTTTAGATATTTTGGATTTGTCACAAATGTCACATGTTAATATTACATGTTAAAAAATATTCGTGCCATGCTGAATTTAGCACAGACAATTGGCTTGTAGTTAAGAAGCCTAAAAGTAGTTGTAAGGCTAATGGGAGGAAATTTCTAGCCTGGAAAAATTACTGCTCAACTTGAGGGCTTGACATACAAACTTGGATAACTTTCAGTTTTTGCTGACTGTATTCTACTGAAATGATCAAAGCTAAGTTTGTTTGTTGGGGTTTTTTGTTTGTTTGTTTGTTTGTTTCTCCTTCCAGCTGATTCCAGAATTTTATGAAAATGATTCTAGTTTTCTAGTAAACAGTTTGAAGTTGGACTTGGGGAAAAGGCAGGGTGGAAAGATGGTTGAAGATGTAGAGCTTCCACCTTGGGCATCAGGTAATAATGGTCAAACTTTTTGTATTATGAAAGAGTTCAAGATTATCTAGATTCCTGGGATGGTGGTACTTTTCTCAAAAATATCCGTTCGGTTTTCTCCTGAAGGATTTTTTTGCTTTAAAACATGTACATAAGTAATAGTTGCATTTAATTTTTGTAGTAAATCTACATTTGGCAGTGGTGTGTTGGGGGTGGGTTTTTTGTGGTTTTTTTTTTGTCTAGCTGATTTTTCAAGCAGGAAAATGAGTAGAGATTGTATAGCAATACTAAATGGACTATCTTCTCCCTTAATTAACCTTTCTCTTGCCAGGTCCTGATGACTTTCTCCAGAAAAGCCAAGAGGCTTTAGAGAGTCAGTATGTTTCAGAACATCTTCATGAATGGATTGACATAATATTTGGTTATAAGCAGAAAGGAAGTGAAGCAGTTGCAGCTCACAATGGTAAATACACACTTTATAGAAATAGCGAGGAAAAAAGGATGCTTTTATTAGACAGGAATGGTAAATAACAGCGTATCTCTAATGCCTGCTTTGTTCTGAGAGTTCATAACTGCACTTTGCTTGGTCTGTAAAGGAATTGCAGTTCTTCATTGCTGGAAATAGTATTTTATCGAGTAAAACTCTATTACCTTATTACCTTCATGATAGTTTGCATCTTTGAAGATGTACGTAAGATATAGGCAGGTAGATTCTACAGAATCAATGTTATTTGCTTGCACAGCACTGCGTGGCAATTGGGAATTAGTGTTTCCCAGTTGAAAATGGAGGTCTGTAGGGTCTTTGCACCAACATGTATTTAATTTTCCTACACTTTAATTGCAGCATGAGAATTTCAGTGCAGTGTTTTGCCCTCCTAAGAGAATTGGCAAGGGAAAGGGGTTAATGGGCTGTAGCTCTTCAGGAGTAAGAATGAAGGAAAAAGTCTCTGGGTGACAAGTTTTCTCCTTGTGTATATCTATACTGCTGTGGTAGTATATATACTTTTTACGGTACATGTGGAAGGTTTCACTGTTTGCAGTCTTATTCTGAGCATGTGTGTATCCATTGTAAATGCTTACAGAAAGGGATTTTATTATGTGATTGCCATGTAGATGTGTTAATTTATCTAGGGCTAATAGTAATAACAATGATTAGCTTGTTCAATAGTCTGATATTTACTTGCGTATGTTGCTACCCAATAAGGAAATGTCCACTTGGTAAAGGAAGATTAACAGATCACATTTTTAGGGTGTTTACTCAAGAAACCCTGATCCTTTTGAAGGATTGCAAGTAACAGACAATGTTGAGATAGTCTGCACTTAATAAGATAGACTAAGTTTAAAAAGAAAACCTTCCAGCAAAAGTGAAGAGGGAAGGAATAAGCAGCTCTTGATTTTGCTAGTCAGGGCTTTGTACTTCTAGGGTAAGATAATGTGATTTATTTTGTCACCTGAGTTTCTTATTTGTGTTTTTTACTCTTCTCTTGTTGTTGTTGGGTTGGGTTTTTTTATATGGTTCCCCACATATCCTTAAATCATAAGGCTATATTTTAGGTTTGCAGGGTTTGGCATCCAATCATACTGTGACCATAAGTGTCAATTACAATGTGCCAATGTGCTTTGAATTTGGTAAAATGACATTTAAATTGGGGCACCTATATCTTTTCCTCTCAAATGAGAGCACTTTTTATGCACAATGTGCTACTTCTGCTGCAATGTGAATTGCAGACACTTGAGTAGATAAGAGAGATAAAAGAAATCTGTGCATGAGTGAACTTATATCAAAAGATTAAATATTCTCCTGCAGAGACACTGAAGTAATTCACGGTGTAACCGCTATCCTCAAAGCAAATAAACAGGTGAATGGGCAGATATTTATGATCTTTCTTTATTACGTTGTTACCTGTCTTTATTACATTGTTACTTGTCTAGAAAATAACCAGAGATCCAGTTGCGCAACTGTGTCCTTTTTTTATTTTAATTTCTTCATTGTGGATGTGTGGGGGTTGGGTATGTAATAAAGCTTCCTTTATGAAGGAAGTTTCATTGAAACTTTCTCTGAGTCTTTTAGAAATCCTAAACTTTTTTTCAGGTAAGAAACCCAGGATTAAAGCAAAAGACCTCAAACTGTATAGCCTGCTGAAATAGCTTAGTTGGTTAAATATAACCCAGCTGAGTGAAAAATACAACTTTTTTTATACTAGACATGCAAGACAAAGAAAATGAGCCTCATATATCTACATTGTACAAATAAACTTCTTTTTTTTTCCCCCCAGTGTTTCACCCATTAACTTATGAAGGAGGAGTGGACTTAAACAGGTAATTGACAAACATCAGAATGTCTTTGTTTGAAGCAGTTTCCTAAATTTCTCAGTATCCCAACGGGTTCTCTGCTGGCTGTAAAAGTGATCTGTACGTGAATGGTGTAGCTCTTCCATTTGATGCTCCCAAGTATGCAGAGAACCAGTACCAGGTTCTCAGTTTTAGCGTACAGTGAAAGATTGTTACCTGAACATTTCTTTAGTCTGGGTATTGTGAAATTGCTTGATTTTCTTTTTTTTTAAATTGATGAGTATATTGTCATTGTACATTAAAAAAGTTATGAAGCTGTCATGTGACTGTCACATCTGTGGTAAATCAGTTCTGTAAGAATTTGCGATGGCCTGTAGTGCTGTAGTAACTGCACACGTAGGCCTGTGCCTTCAGGGGAGGGAATGAGAAGAAAAAAAAGCACTTGGCTACTTGGCTTAATTAAATACCTTGTTTTTGTAAAGTATTATGGACCCCAATGAAAAAGTAGCTCTGCTGACACAAATCTTGGAGTTTGGACAGACGCCAAAACAGTTGTTTACATCTCCTCATCCTCGAAGGATAATACCGAAATCGAAAAGCTTGTCTCGAACATCTAGTCACAATGTTTCCATAACTGAGTCTCCAGGTAAATGTTTAATGGATAAACTGACGATGTAATGCATTTGTAATTTCGAGAAGTTCTGTATCTTTTTCCCACAGGATCTCATTATACAACTCTCTTGGCCACTTTCCCTGTAAGCCAACTGAAAATAAATCCATTAACTAACTGTTAAAGAAAAACCGACAAGACCCATTTCAAATTTGAAATTGTAGGCATTGTCCTGCACTTTTTGCCTTCTGTTCCAGTGATCTCCTCTGGGACTGCTCAGCCTCTGCTTTTGAAGCTGTGGGAGGGCTCTCATACCTGGCCTTCCATGACACTTCAAAATCAAGGTGATGTGACAGCAGCTTCAGTGACCATATCTGCAGGCATTCTCATACTTGTTTGGGTTTTGAACAGGGATGTCTTTGGGATGATTGATTGGCTTGGTCTAAATAATCTTAACAATTTAAATTAAGCATCTGAATTTTTTTCCCTTTCTGTGGCTTGAATGAAAATCTGAAAAAGAAATTACTTTATCTCCCCTACATACTAGAGGGACAACATTGATCAAGGAACTTTCTTCATGATATAGATATAGAGATATATATGGAGAGGGTCCAGAGAAGGGCCACAAATATGATCCAAGGACTGGGAAGCTGCCATATGAGGAAAGGCTGAGATAGCTGGGTTTGCTGAAAAAAAGAATGCTTAGTGGAGACCTCATTGCCATGTTCCACTATAGAAAGAGTGGCTACAAGGCAAGTGGAGTCTCCCTTCTTACAACAATTCACATGGAAAAGAAGAGGGGTAATAGGTACAAGTTACTCCCAGGGAGATTCCGACTGGACACAAGGGAAATTTTTCACAGTGAGAACAATCAGCCATTGGAATAATCTCTGCAGGGAAGCGGTGGATTCCCCAACACCGGACACTTCTAAGATTCAACTGGACAGAGTGTTGGGCTGTCTTGTCTAGTCTGTGCTTCTGCTGAGAAAGGTTGGGCTACATGATCCTCGAGATCCATTCCAGCTTGGTACTCTGATTCTGTGATATGTAATGCCACCACAGGCTTCTGTTCAATGCGAAACACGGCCTCTTAGTTTCAGAAAAGTGGTCTGTGGGTCCTGGTCATACGTTTAGTGGTCTGCCATAAATTGGACTGAATCTTCAGCCCGGGTATCACATGGAAAGGTTCTTGGTATTTTTCAGTTGATCGTCTTCAATTCACTTACCTTTTGATGTCTTTCATTTTTAAGCAGAGAAGTGAGGATGGCTGTTACTTAGCTTGGCAGCCTGAAGCATCCAAATGGCAAAAGTGGCTTTGAAAGTTGTATATGGTGATAATAACATTCATGTATGTTAAATACATGTGGTGATATGCTACCTAGGTCATTAATTCACAGATCAACAGTTCCTGCTAGGTTTGGCCTTTCTATAGTAATTGACATCTAATTGCCTCAGTTTTGTGGTATTTTTTTTATCCTGTAAGTTTTGCAACAGTAGAGCAAAATGAAGTTGTGACATTCCTAACAGAACGTAACAGAATAATAAAAGCACATGATGTATTGTAGCAGTAGGTGGCTTTCCTGATATGTTTCCATTTGGAAAGCTCTTGACATCTCAGTGGAACACTTAAATTTTCTGCAGAAAAGTGGTTTGAGTTTTGATTTGGTTTTTCTTCCATTTTGGAAGTGGATTCTGTAAAGTCTCCACTTTAAAAGCCCTGCTTTTGGTGCTAAAATCATATTTTTGACTGTGTAAGCCTATGCATTCAGGAAGAGATTTGTAAAAAAAAAGTAAGTGATCTTGTCACTCTCTGCATTAGCCAAAAATTCTTATTCCTGGAGCTCTGCATGATCTCTGTACTCTTATATTTATGTTTGCAGCTTCAAGTACCTAGTTATTTGATATATACCTTTTTATTTTCTATTCATGATGGAACTTTATTGTGGCATTTTATTGCAGTTTTTCTGAATGAAGAATCATTTGAAGATTTGACAGAAGAAAGTATAACACTTGCTTGGAACAATATTGCCAAACTAAAATTAGCTGAGCAATATAAACTTCACAAAGAGTAGGTATTATTTCTTTTCACTCTCAAAGTTCTTCCATTTCATTGAGAGGGTGGGGATATCTGCTTGTCTATCTGAATGATGGGTTAGGGTTTAAGGTAAATACTTTTCTTTGTGAGAGAGCTCACTGATTTGATTACACAAGATGAATTTGAGTATATGATGGCTTATCAATCCAGAAAAGGTATTTATAAGCGTTGGTTTTTTTTTTGGTCTCTTACACATGTCTAGAGCTAAGTTAATTGTCATTTTAGTACCTGAAGCAGATATTGATTACCCTTCTCTAAAACTGTCATAGCAGCAGCCTGGATGTCCATTTATTTACTCGTTGGAACCCAAAGAGGACCTAGCTTCTTTTTCATCCCATTTGATTTGAAAGGTTAAACTCCTGAAGTTCAGCTACTGTACACCTCAAGCTGCTGCCATATGAGCAGCTTGCTAAGTCTTAAGCTGTGGGTTTTCGATGAATCCAGATACCAAACTACTGCTCTGATGGATTCCCAGGGAGCTGTGAGTCAGCAGGGGCATTTCAGGTGAACTTAGAAAATGCCTAACAATGAACAGCAGCTGTATTATAAAGAACAGATTTTTCCTTTGACCTCATCCATTGACCTTGGTTGGACTGGTAGGAAGATTTCTTACTACCCTGAGGGCAGCTACTTTCTTGGTGACTGTAACCCAATCTAGAAAAGAAACATTCTGTTGTCGAGAACACAGGGTAGTATTTGTAGTGAGAAAGGGCCTCTGTTACTGGGTTGTTAGGTTAGGGAAATCCTGATAACAGACTTGAATTTCAACTTCTGATTAATTTTTTATTTTTTTAATGAGAAAAAAATAGAAGCAGGTATATATAACAGGATTTTGGCTGTGCAGAAGGCTTTGTGCTTCTTAGCAACTAACTCCTTGAGGGAATCTGTATGCCTAAATTTTTAGACTATAGTTGCTTGGCCAGTGTCAAGTTTGAGGAGAAGAGACATACAAATTCTGATTCCTGGCACTTGAGGTATTCAGTATCTGCTCGTAGGCAGGTTCCTCTCTCCTTTTGTAGCTATTCCCAAATTGGGAAGACTGAAACTGTTTATCCTCTCACATGGGCTTGTCCTTTCTACTGGGGTAAAGTTCTTTAGAAACAACATGTGGAACCTGTACTGGTGTCTCACGTATAATATTATATAATATTTTTGTCTCTAGGTATGTAACACACCACTGTAATGCTTTTAATCTCCTTGAATGTCTTAGTTTTTACAGAGATCAAATAACAAATTTCAACGGTAGTCAATTTACAGTATGGTGGTTAAGTTTCGGGACCTGTGAAATCACTTATATGCTTACTTGTATTAAACAGGGCAGTTACTGGAATAGCAGTCACTTGCAACGGGTCTTCTGTTTTCACTACATCCCAGGGTAAGTAGTATTACAGAGATATTTGCTAGAACCTGAAGTTTAAATGCAGGTTGTAAGACTAAATAATGTTTTGTGAACAAAATAGCATAAAAATGTGAAATGCACTTAAGATTGAATCCCATTAATATCTTCAAAGAGACCAAAATGAAGACAACATTAAATGGAGTATTTCTGCAATCATTGAGTTCTAGGTTGTAGATTTTTTTGGTCATGAAAGGAGTGGCTCTAATCTTCTGCCAAGTACAAGATTCTTCTTTTCACTTCGTGTTCAATTGCTTTTTTACTTTTTCAGATAATTTCAGTACTTGTATGCAAAGGCTACTTCTGTTTTGGTTTTGGATTCTGACCTTTGCAATTCACCTACTGTAGAAATTAAGATAAATATATATTTCCTGTAATATAATAGCTGAAGTACGGAAAGTCGTTAAGTTTTAGGTCACTTCGACTCAAGGATTTCAATATTATCTATACCCAGGCTTGGAAAGGTGATAAGCTCTCCTGTTAGATACCAGGGTTCTCTTAGAGTTTGATGGGCACAGGGGACTCCATCTGCAACTGGTGCAAAACGAGCTAGTTCCAGGCTCAAATCACAAGTCATATAAAGAGTTTCTCAAAGAGTATGAGAAAACTATGCTGCTTTTCATAGTAAGATATTTGTATATTCAAACAAGAGCAAAATTACTAGCTTCTGTAACATAGAAGGCCTTTTATCTTCTATTTTGTCCAATATCCCCAGATTCAACTTTGAAGATGTTTTCCAAAGAATCAAAAACAATCCAGAGAAGCGTGTCCTTTTCAAACATGGTAAGTTGCTATCAAAATAAGACTGAGATCCTTTGGAATCTGCTGACAGCTACTCAGAGAAATGGCTCTTAGTGGACATCGATGCCCCTTTTCTTCTCCTGCCTCCTCAATTGTATTATGTGTGTGAATAATTTAGCAAAGTGAACTGAGAGTCTGTCAGGCCTCCAGGGAGACGAAGCGCATTCTGCGAACATGGGCAGGGAGGATTAAACAGGTGCTCTATACTTCTGTCCTAACTCTGTTCTGAGGGAAGGGCTTGTGGTAGGCAGAGAGAGTCTGGCAGGAGCAGAGGAGGCTTCCTGAACCCTGAAATTGCCGTTGGGACCGGACTCACAAAGCTTAGATTCCACCCTTGTCCCTTGCTGCTCCTGAGCTTTTGAAGGCTGTGAGTCAGCTGGCAGAGGAAAACCAAGCACAGGGAGTGGAATCTTTGCTGGGTGAGTCTGAGCCATCCTTCCTCAGTGAGCAGTGATCTCAGCAACCTCTGAACAACATTCTTCCCCTGCTTTTGAGACAGAAACTTGGAAAATGATGCTCTATGTGATTTTTCTTCTGTGCTTGAGCACTGTGGCCATCCCTGGGTCATAGAGATTCACTTCCATTTGTCATGCAGAGTCCTTTGCTGAGGCAAGGCACTAAGATATATCAGCCTTCTCATCGTCCTCGTCTCTAGGGAGAAAAAGAAGGCGAATGAGTTGCGCAGGCAGAAGCAGTAGCGTGCTCTAACAGGTCACTGTGTAAGTTGCAGCGTCAAGACCCTATGGCCAGCCGTGGCACATGCTAGCAGGTGAATTTAGGTACAGTAATTCCTAATGCTTTAGCCAAGGCAAACATAGGAGGGTCTCTTCTTGGGACTGCAGAAAGGGAGCTCTTTGACTCCTAGACCGAAAGTCAATTTTTCATGAGGAGGCCTTGTATACTTTTTTGTATATATTTTTTTTATTCTTCTCCTCTCTATAGTTTTAGTGCTGATTTGTTGCAGCAATGTTAGAAGCAGTAGTCTTTTAACAGTCCAGCAGCTTACTGGTTTTTTTAGAACGGATCTAAAACTTGACTAGTAGTGGTACTAGTAGCTGCACTGGACTGATTTTATTTATTTATTTATGTGTTTGTCCTTGCTGCTTCCAGTGATGGTAATGTAACTGAGCAGCTGTCTGTAACAAATGTGTCTTGTTGAGAAGAGTAGGAATTAGATTGTTAGGTTTGTTTGAAAGAGCTGAGCTGATATGTAGCTGTCATGGAGAAGAAACATCAAAAGAAACCTTCATTTTTAGTTTCTGTTAGCTGTTTGCATCTAGAATTGGCAGTAGCTTACACGATAACAAGCTGACCTAGTTTCTCCTGAGTGAGGAATTACATACCATGTCCTTGAAATACCAACATTTTGAAAGAGATCGTTAATTCTGTGTGTGTTTCTGAACTACAATGCTAACTTTCTGTTTACCAGAGATTAAGTATTCTTGCTGTTCAGTGTCCAACCTACAAGATTTTTCTTGATTAGTGTTCTTATAACAATTGTATGTTGTGTATGTAGAAGATTAAAATGTTGTTTGTTCTCCAAAAGCAGGTTAAAATACTTCTGAGGGTAACAAATTGAACACGACTTTTTTTTTTCCTTTTTTCTTCTTTTTTTCTTTTTTTACAGGCTTTGTCATCTTGTTTAATCTTACCAGGAGATACCACTGTCATAAGTTCTTCATGGGACAACCATATGTGTGTATTTGTTTCCTATTGACTTTATTGAATTACATTGAGTATCTTGATCATTTTGTTCATGATTTTATATAATGATACAGAAATTGTTAAAATGCAGCATCTGTATTTCTACATTTTTAGTAGATTTCTGTTGGAAGCTGTAGAAGCAAAGTTACTTTCATCTATTTAGAAAAAGACATCTAAGTATTCTGATGACATAATGCTTTTATAACCTTTTCCTGTTAGATATTTTTATTCAATTGCATTTGGAAGACGACAAGACGTCTTAATGGGACACGATGATGCAGTCAGTAAGATCTGTTGGCGTGATGGGCGTTTATATTCTGCTTCTTGGGATTCCACTGTGAAGGTCTGTGTACGGGCTTGTTGTACTTCCATCACTATGTATAGCTAGCACTTACTCAGCCAGCCACTTTGGAGTGCATCTAACTTGTACTAGAACAACATCTTGGCTAGTATCACACTAAGTTTATTTCTTGAATATCTTCTTCATTTAGCTTCTTAACTGTTTCAAAGCTCTTCAGCGTTACTTTAAAGCATTTTCATTCATTCTAACTGGCTCTAAATGTGGGGGTTTTGGAGGCAAACTGCTGGAGGAAATTGAATGTTTTGTGACCTTAACTGGGGATTCCGTTTGCTGAGTGAAATAGGCTTCTAAAATGTTCAAGTTTAATAGTTTTGTAGCTTATGTTCTTCAGCTAAGCGGACCAGGACATTGCTAATCTAAAGAGCATACCTGCAGTTACGTGGAAAGATAATTTAGAAGTTAGAGACAGGAAAGAATTTCCCAAAGGCTTCCGTAGTCTGGCTTTTTGGTAAGTATACATTTGGTGCAGTGATACACCCGTACCCTGGCAGGCTTCTGTCAGCTCTCTGGAGTCACCGTAGTTGTAGTTAGGATGTGGCTCTAATTAGGGTAAAGAAGCTCAGGTGCCGTTTGTTGTTGCTGTGTTCTGCCACGTCAGCAAGGTTCACAGTTAACACAAGCCGTGAGAATTCAGAACTGAAGAAACTCCTTCAGAGTTACACTAACACTTCCTTGAGCAAACTGAAATATCTGTGTTGTAGGTGTGGCGCTGTGTTCCCGGAGAGACCTTGAGCAATAAAAAACACCACTTTGAACTGCTGGCAGAGCTAGAACACGATGTTAGTGTAAGTATGTGGACGGAGAATCTCAGAATGTGAAAATTAATGGCTCATGAAAATCAAAGTCAAGATCTAGTGGTAAAGCACAAGGATCAGGGACTGAGGGGGGATGTTTTGATTTGTTGATGTGTCCTGCGCCAGTGTCCACTGCTGCCCTGGTTGAAAGCTCCGTTCCCGGGGACTAAAGCAACAGCATAAACAGAGGTTTCTTGGTTTGTCTTGCTGAGTTTTTATGCACAAAGTTCCAGAGGGGCAGGGAATACTGGGGCGTTTTTGTTTGCTGCTTTTCTTTTTTGAAAACAGTCTAGTATTTTTTCCATGTATTTTCATTGTTACAGCTTCTTCTCTAATATATCTTAACCAAAGGCAAGAGAATGAACAAGAATTCCTCTGAGTTGTTTTACCATGCTATAAATTAGAGAATTTCACTGTGAATATATAAACATGTGCGCAGTGCATCATAAATGTGTAACTGTAAACTTCTATTTATAGCTTCTATGCCACTCTAGTAGGGTATTTAGAATTGTTTTAAATATTCTTAACATTTTTTAACAGGTCACAACATAGACATTTACTGGAGGAGTTTTGTTAACATTTAAGAACTGTACCCAAGAGAACTGGAAACAACTGATGGTTAGAAAGTTCTTTAGAAGTAAAGAGTAATTTTATCATTTGCACTTAGGTCTTACATTTAGATGGAGAGTATGGGTACAAAAAGTAGTCTTAAGCATTAGTTTGCATTTCTGATTCTGAAAAAAAAAAACCCTAAACATTTTAAAATATCATCAAAGTGACCTATCTTTTTATAGGCAGGATTTTTAATAATTTAAGGATGTTGCAGAATTAAATGTAAAAGTTTTCTGTAAACAAAATATCATCTTACGGGCTTGCTTTGTGTGTATTTAACTTCCTAGGTAAATACAATCAACCTTAATGCTGCAAATACTATACTGGCATCTGGAACCAAAGAGGGTACCATTAGTGTTTGGGATGTTACTACAGAAACAGTGTTGCACCAGGTGCCCTGTCATTCTGGAACTGTGTTTGATGCCGCTTTTAGTCCTGGTATGTTGGATTTCAGTTTTATTAATATGCACTATTGGGAGTTTCAAAGGGAGTCTCATTCCTGATGTCTTGTACCCTTGTTACTGGAATTATTACTTTAAGGGGGATGGTGAGGTATGTTGGAATGACATGTGTCTCCATTGTAAACTATTTATTAATTGTACACAAGGTTGTACTTAGACTGGTCTAGACTCTAAACTAGTTTTGTTTATAATTGTTTGCCTACACACTTAATTTACAGTAAATTATCTATAAATAAGGCAATGTCACATTCAACATGCTGTATCGCAGACTGCTTTGGTAACTAGAACTGAATGTCTAAACAGGCATTTTTGTTGTTGTTTCCTGTGTTTCCTTTTCTCTTTTGTACAGACAGCAGACATCTGCTCAGCACAGGAGAGGACTGTTGTTTTAAAGTAATAGATGTACAAACTGGAATGCTCATATCTTCAGTAATCACTGATGAGCCACAGAGGTAATTCTGAGAACGTATGGATTATAAAGCTGTATGGCCAACTTAGTTAAATGTGGAGGTGCTTGCTTGGTGACAGCAGAATGGAAAAGGCAGTAATACCAACAACTTTGTTTTATTTACTTTGTAAAGTGCGAAGGCTGATAGTGTAGCCAGTTGTGTGCATCGTGATCAAGCTTTTCAAAGTGGGACAAAACCAAATGAGTATCTAACTAAATAACTAGTGGTTGTTGGGTTGTTTTTTTTCACAAACCAAAATTCATACAGTTCTTCATGGCGTGTCAGGTAGACAGATGGAATGTTTACTCAATTACTGGAGTAAAAACCTAGCAGCTGTACCTGGAATACACTTGTTGGTTTCTTGTGCGTGTGTATACATATTTTTTTTCTTGTTATTTCTCTGAAAGTCCTCTTTGCACTTCAAATGATTATTTCAGGAACCCATGAGACCACGTGGGTACCATACATGTGTGCAGCTGACTGCATCCTCTTCTGTTCTGGGAATATGTTTCATCTTTCTGCCAGGGGAAGGTCTAGCTGGGTCTAGGGTAGTTGGAGAAGCAAGTTTGAGTCATGACCCTTTAAAATAATTTGGGAATAACCTTTCTGGAAAGACTATGTTAAAGAGTAGAGTTTCCTTCAGTTTTGTACCTCCACTTTAAATTCTTATGACATAAGTCAGTTTGGAAATTTTTGCCTCTCATTATACAAAGGCTTGAAATGAACTGATTTCTGACTTACTTGCAGGTGCTTCAAATGGGATGGAAATACCATCTTATCAGGAAGTCAGTCTGGTGAATTACTCATTTGGGACCTTCTTGGAGGAAAAGTTATTGAAAGGATCAAAGGACATACAGGTATGTCTGAACTATTCCTATTCTCAAACTGAGTGGAAGATTCCTATTTTTCAGCTCTATTAGTATTGAAAAGCTTGAGTTATCTTGCTCCATTAGTGGGCTGTTCTTGATGTTAGCGTTATCTGGAATACCAGGACTAAAACTAGGTCCATGTGAGCCTCCTAGGAAATTAGATAACAATGGAGGAATATTGCTCTTTACAAGACTGACCAAAGGTAAATGACTTGGTATTTTTCTACTTCACAAAATAGCACGAAAGTCAACACTTTTATACTGCATAGCCCTAATAAAATGTATTGTCTGTCCAGACTGCGAGTCTAACACAAAATTACATAAAGTTCACTAGAGAAATTGTTCTGGATGGGGCTCTTTAAATGTCTTCAGTACATTAGCAACAAGGATGTGTGAAGCAGAGAAACTGTCTCAGTCTTGTTCACTTTTTAAGGCTGCCTTCAGGAACAGTTATTTCAAACTTCCCTACTACAACCTTTAGTCTGGAACTGGACCTATCTGTATCATCTTGTAGCTAGGGGAATCTTTAGAAGTGGGCTTTGAAGTACATGCTACGTGTAAATACACTTTTAAATGAGAAGTACAAATGGCAGAGTGAAAAGAAATCTCGCTTTCTAGCAAAACCTCCTCCCCTTATTCCCACAAATCCTTTTGTCAGTGTGCCATCTGCATCCTGCTCTGCAGCCAATCCCTCTGGTACCCAAAGTCAGCTGAGGCAACGTTGTGTGAGGTCATTACTGTGAATAAGAGCAGCCACCTACAAAAATTCTTCTTAGCATATATAGTGTCAATGTAATCCACACTAATGAGCAGATAATCCTAAACTCTCTTTAAAAATATCTATTCCATCATCCTGAGTACCAGTTTTACTTGCAATTGGATTTACTTGTTTGTTTGGGTGTTTTCCCCAGGTGCTGTAACGTCCATGTGGATGAGTGAACAGTGCAACAGTGTTATTACAGGAGGGGAAGACAAACAAATCATGTTCTGGAAACTGCAATACTAAGTGCCTTTCCCTCCAGACCTTTGAATGAACTCTAATTTTAAACCATACCTTTTAAAGGAACTTAACTGTGTGCAATGACGGCTGCTGAAGCTCCAACCTGATAGGAAGCTCTGTTCAACTACAACTTCCTATGTTACAGTGACTGTGCTGAGAGCTCTTAACTTCAGTGGTGTATGCATGTTTTTCATGGACTATCATCTGAAAATGCTTGTCTAAAACGATATCTGAGATGACATTAAAGACCTATTTTTCTGTAATTAAAGAGCTCTTAACTTGGAGTCATTGTGTGATTTGCACAGCATGCATCATCGCTTGCTGTTTGAACTGCTTTCAAAGCAGCAGCATTTGCATTCTTAGGAAGTCTTTAAGGATGCCTGCAGCTCAGTGCCATGTCTCATGACATAACATATGTACCTCTTGTATAGACATCCCGTCTTCCTAAAGAAGATGTACATAATGGTAAATATCTTCCTTGAACAGCAACGCAGCTGTTGTTCTGAGCAGTGGTCAGTCTTCTCCAGCAGCTAGTCTCCAAATGTGGCTATTTGCAAAGGCATAGAGAAGAATAAGAACATATTGTATATTGATTTTTTTTGTATTAAAAAGACAGCACTCACCCTGAAAGGAAGCCAAGCATAAAATTAATCCCCTAAGAGAAACCAGTTACACATACGTGCCATGTGTTGATAGAAGTCTTCCCTTAATAATGTACCTGAAGTTAGTCTTATGTTCTACTACTACTGCCTTTCATGACTTCTATTACTATCCTTCTCTTAATCTTTGCATGTTTTGTTTGGTGTTCTCAACCTTTTTTAACTCAGTCTTGGAGATGGAGTTTAAATACAGCATTTAAACAACTGTTTAAATGCTGTGTTTCTCGAATCCTATGTTGTGACAAAGGCTTACTTTCTTTGTAGGACTTACTTAAGGATATGATTTCCTGCAAGGAGCTGTTCTGAAGTTAAAGACTTGAAATAGTCTTTAAAGGGCTTATTACAGCAACAAGCATCTGCAGTTGGGATGTTGCCCCAAGATCAGTATCTGTTTCTCTGACCGTATTCTCTACTGCTGGTCTTAAGATGCCCTGTCAACGTGTCCAGCACCAGGATTCTTCTACATTACATTCAGTCCTTTGTCTGTAGCTATCCTGCCTTGGCTTTGACATTTAACACCTATTTCAGGGCACAGCTGTTTCTTTAGCATTGTAAAATTTTGTTTTATGGTCAGGGGCTGTTTTTTTTTTATTCCCTATTTTTTATTATGCTGGAGGTTGAACTTATTTTTCAGTAAGGTTAATGGCATGATGTTAAAAGTAAACTGGTGTTTCAGCTGTTACTCACTTGGCTTAGCAAATAAGTGAATTCTTATGTGATCAATGAGTGTGTGTGGGAAAGGCTTGTGTGGCAAAGATTAAGACCACAGGCATGCATGATATGGCTTCATCTGGTACAATGTATGGTGTCTGCCCTGTTTCTTCACCTTTCATTATATTTATTTTCCAAATATATAAAATCACGTTCTATACTTGCCTGAAAATGTCTTAGGTGACTTCTGGACTGTGTTAAAAGCTTTTTATGTGTTAAGTATGCCTATCATTGCTTTTTTACCTCCACACTCTTGTATTTTGTCCCTGGCCTGGAAAGCTTAGGTTTTTACATTACAGTACAAGCCTGAGTTTAAAAATTGCACTGTGACTTGTTTTACCTTTTAGCATATCCTAGTTTTGTATTCTGATCCTGCTTATGTGCAATTTTGCAACCCAAGTTGTACTTTGAAGTACTTGAAAACCACAAAGGAACTACACACCAACAACTGTAAACTATGCACCTTCACACCAGTTTTCTTGATGCTGTCTCCCAAATTCTGGGCACACCTGTGCTCCTTTGTCACTATGGGGCCTCCTGCTGATCTGAACAAGAGGAAAATGGTAGATGCTCCATCCCTGGAAATATTCCAGGTCAGGCTGGACAGGTGGATAGGGCATGAGGTGAAGACATCCCTGCTCATTGCAGTGGTGTTGGCCTACATGACCTTTAAAGGTCAAGCTGTAATATATAGTAACAGGTTTGCTTCAGTGAGGAGTTTTAAGGCTTGAATAGGTAAAGACCTAGCCCCTGCTGAATCATCTCCTCCTCAGTAAAAACTTATTAGATTCAGAGATGAGCTTTTCAGTAACACACTGGTGTAGGCTCCAGGGATTTCCTAGTTAAGCAAACTTGCTTGCCAAGGAATTTGGAGATGACAGCTACAGGCCATGGATCCTGTGCCTGCAAGGCTGAATCTGACCAGAGCTACATGAAGCCACCAATTACTGCCAGTAAGTACTTGCCACAGTGGTTTCAGAGACGTATCATTTAGTAACCAAACAGTCCAGTTAAAGAGGCTCCCAGGATGAATTTGATCACCACTCCAGACTGAGGCAGTGTTATGGTTTTGTCTTTTACCATAACTGAGAAGCAGACTCTTCTTGACAGCGCAAAAAGAAAAGCAAATCTGCAGCTCAGATCCACAAGTAAAGTTGCCCCATTACTGCTTCTTCTACAAACCAGAAAAGCTGCACACAACCAGTCAGGGACTGGCACATGAGCCTGTTGCAGACTGCCAAGTGATGAACTGGTGGCTTTTCATTCTGGTGTGAACTCTTATACGTATCTTTTAAAGTATTATTTCACTTAAATGGAAAACCAAATAATTAAGATACCACCATCTCCAGAACAATTCTGAATCCATGTTAGTTCTGAAAGAATAGCTAAGCTGAAAAATTAGAACAAATAATACCTGTACTGAAGTTACTTGCTTTGGGCCCACTATGAGGAATACGGAAGTTCAGTAATCCTAGACTTCATAGCTGAAACCCAGAAGAGAGTTTAAGAAACAAAAATACCCCAAAAACACTAACAAGAAATCACTCACCAAAACTGGTATTTAACTTCACATCACTTAAAATAAAGCCTCAGCTGAACATGCCTATTGTGGTGGGTTGATCGCAACCAGCAACTGAGCCTGCACTGAGTTTCTCACTCATCCACCCCACATCAGGATGTGTCAGAAAATCAGAACAGCAAAAGCAAGGAAAATTTCTGGGTTGCAATAAAGACGGTACTAAGTGCAAGTAAGAAGGAAAAAAAAAAAACCTGTGATGCAGAGGCAATCACTCACCACTTCCCACCAGCAGACTGATGCTCAGCCGGTCTCCAGGCAACAACTACTTCTGCAGAGACTCCCTCCCAGCTTATTGCTGAGCATGTCAAACCATGTGGAATTTTTCTCTGGTCAGTTTGGGTCAGCAGGCCCAGCTGTGCTCCCCCTCAGCCTCTTGGCCACCCCCACCAACCTCCTCACTGGGGACAGGGGGCAGAGTGAGGAGCAGAAAAGGCACTGCAAGCACTGCACAGCAACAAAACCAAAAAAGAAAAACCCAAAAAACCCAAACCTCACAACCCTGTTGTGTTACCAACACCAGTTTAGTCACAGGTCTCAAACACAGCACCACACCAGCTGCTACAATGAGAAGTAACTTAGCTCCATCCGATCCTATACTCCCAGCAAGCTGCAAACAATTTTAAAAAGAAATTGCAACTATACAATTAATACATGTTGTAGAACAGCTAAGGCTGCTCTTCCACATGTTAAGATGAGGATATGAAGAGTTAAGCACATCTCATCTGAAGTATCCCAGACGTACTCTTTTAAAACATTTGAACACTGTAGCCAGTAAGCTTCTTTAGAAAACTCTTTTAAATTGTGTTTCCTACTGTCTTTGTTGTTCGTTGAAACTGACCTTACCAAAATAAGCACCTCAACTCATCTTAAGTACGCAGACACACAGCATCTAAAGTTTCAGTCATTTATTTGGTTATGTCTGAATCCTTAAGAACATGGTTAAGGCGAGAGAGAAGCATATTAGTTACAATTTGTATAACAAGTAATAAAAAGATTTGTGTATCTGTACACTACTTTTAATATGCTTACGTACTGAACGATGCCTTGAGCTATATTCAGCTTAGCTGGCATTCTTGTGTAAACAGTATTTACTAGAACAAAAAATAACTAGTACTAGCCATACTTCTACTACGCTGTTTCAAATCTACTCTTGCTAACAGAAAGCAGTAAAAATACTCATTTGTCTTAAACATACGAAGCACAGCATTGTCCTAGGTAAAAACACATAAGTTTGCAAGTGATATCCGGTTCCTTTAGTTGCAATGGCTTATAGTAGTAGTAGGAAGTAAACTAAATAAAAGACCTACAAAAAGAAGTGATAACAATTGGAATTTCACATTTGTCAAGCATAAGGCTAAAATTTTACCATTTGTGAATAAACAAGATATGTTGAACTGTAACATTCCCAGCCATTATAGATGCAAATGCTCGATGCAGCATATCTTCTCAGCCTCCAGAAAGGCTCATGTGCAGAAGAAAGGAATCACTGAGTATAACAGCCCGAGTTTAGTGGAATCATCATTATATATATGTACACACACATATATGGTGCAGGTTTAGACTTCAGGAACAGAGTGATCCATCAGGCTTTTCATAATGCTAGTTGCCATCCTGTAGAAAAGGAAGAAGGCATTTAATTTTGTAAAGTAACTGCAGAAGGCCACTAAAGCTTCCAATTGCCTCATCTCTGTCGCTGCTAGCCCTTCAATACACTACTGACAGCAAATATCTTGCTACAGAGCTCCAAACTGCACACACAGAAGAAAAGCCCACAGAACTCAATGCTTTTATCAGTAACTGAGCTGTGTTATCAACAACTTTCAGAATGCGGGCACGTGTACAAGCAGAGGAGCATCACAGGTGTGAGGGAAAGTGCGCAGGGAGAAAAGGTGGCTGTTCGGACTAAAAACTGTTTTGCAGAAAGAGCATACCAAATGGAGAAAGAGACTCGGTTACACCTGAAGCATTATTAATTTCTAGCAACTTCAAAACCATAGTTTTGCAGGAGAGATTTAGCTGTAGAAAGCCACTGCTGCCAAAGGATTAGAAAAACACAACTGTATCCTGCCAAGAATCATGTTTACCTCACCAGAATTAGTTGCACTAGAAACAACATTTTAGTAACAAGGTAACAAATACTTCTGTTATCTATGTACTTGAAAGTTCTCGAAACTCAAATTTAGTCAAATAACTTTCAGAAGAGAGTTTGTCAGGAGAAGAAAAGGCAAAGGAGCATCACCAACATATGATTTGTTTTAAAATAGAACCAAAACACACTGGTTTGACTAAGCCATCAGATTAGGCAAATTTTCAGGCTCCCCCACCCCCTTTCCAGCCTTCACAGTAAGGCTGTAATTAGGTCTTATCCATTTTATTTAACCTGCAAAAAAAATAGTCACTGTTGACTTGATTATGTTTTAACACCATGGTTGCTTTGTTTATCACCTACCTCTTTATTATATACTCATAAATACTGGAAGGCATGACAGTAATGGTCACTACATTTCCAGCTGTTGCCAAGATGTCTGCAATCTGGGGGTCCTGTTATTAAACAAGAAGTCATATGAGCAACATTACTCAAGCTGAGTAATAAAGCAGCAGTTCAGAAGCTTTTTCTAGACACATTTCATGCAGCTTAAGAGACTCACAACTCTTCGGTTGGAGTATTTAACCTTCAGGGCAAATCACTGAACCTGCAGTGCCACCTCACAGGTGTTTGGATATCAGGATCACGCAAAAACTGACTAGAGAAAGCATACAGCTGTTATACACAGAATTCCTACTAGAATTTGACACAAGCTGGCAGGAGGAAGCTTATTCTTTGTTTTGCCAGCCAAGTTAGACTAATGATAAAAACCAGAAGTCAGTCTAGCCAGGTAGAGGTAGAGGGGAAGAGAACAAGTTGCCCTGCCTACAGATACGTATGTTCTGAGGCTTTGCAGTTTTGTATCTCTACATCAAGTTACCTTTCATGACCTACTTTCTTATTTTACAAACATTAAACAACACATTGCAATCCTTTTCCCTCTCCAAAACACTATTATTGTACACACAAAAATTCAGATACCCACACCCACCACACAGTACTTATTTTACCTTCAATCCAATTACATTCTGGCCATTAATTTCACAGATGTTGTGCTCTGTAAGAAGTCCATTTCTCGCAGCAGAACTGTCTTTCACTATTGAGGTTATTTTTCCATTCTTGAATATGAAACCAACATGCCCTGTGCTGTCCTTGTGCATAGTAATAATTCGTTCAAAAGGCCTGTAAGACATTGAAAATGCAAACCCATCTTCTCAAGTCTACTCAAAGCACTGAAAGAGCCACACACTATTTCAGCATCTTTGACTTACGAAAGGTAACTGTGCTCCGAAAGGCCCGTACATCAACTATAATAAAACTACAATGAAAAGTGGTTGCCTTTAACTTAGTTTTGTTAATACTGTTATATTAATATAATATATACTTGTTTATAAACCTTGTTTATAAACCTTTTCTCTGTTCAACAGACATTTCACCATCATCTGTATTAACAATAAAAAAATTAAAAAATCCATCCACCCACCACAACCAAACACAGATGTCCATTAAAAATCAAGTTTTCCCTGCAAACATTAGAAGGTAGATAAAATAGCGCAAGCAATCCACAGGATTCAGGGTCACAAGGCTTCTCCAACATTTCTACTGCTTTACAAACAACACACCTTTAAACTGTGTCTTAAAACACTAGTAAATCCAGGAAGGGTGGGTGGGGAGTTGGGCACAGAAGCGGTGGGCAGAGCAGAAATCAGCTGCCACAGTGCTTCGATTCAATACATGAGAGAAGCAGCACCCCTCTGCCGGGTCAAACTTGGGTCTTAAACAGGAACAAAGATTGAATAAGCTTCAAGACTTGCACCTAATCATACCATGTCTTCTCACAGCCTATGGACTACAAGAATAGTCTGACCTGAATCTGGCTTAGTATTACTGCACACAATACAAGCTCATTATTTAATACAGTTAAAAATCAGTATTAGTTCATCAATCACACTTTCAGTGACACCGGCATTAATTCATAGAATCACAGAATGGCCTAGGCTGGAAGGGACCTTAGAAATCATCTAGTCCAACCTCCCTGTCATGGGCAGGGACGCCTCTCAACTGGATCAGGCTACTCAAGGCTCCGTCCAACTTGGCCTTGAACACCTCCACGGAGGGGGCACACATAACATGTAAGCAAAAGTTCATGAGAAAACCATCACGTAAATAAAAATGTAAATCTCCTAATGAATACGGCAAGCGTTTTGGTACTATCTTTTACTGCTTTTTCCATTAGTATCAGCAAAAGTCATGTCCAAAAAAAAAAGAACTCCTGAATTCAGAATTTAAATTGACTTGTACCATCACTCATTAGTTTACCTTGAAAAACATTATGCCTCATCGGGCCCGGACAAGAGTGCACCAGATGTCTATGAAGTTAACAGCTCTTTTGACTGTTGCTCACAACAGAGAACATTTCCGGGAATCTTTACTAAGGACAAACAGATTTTATTATGCCCGCAGTCCTGCTCAAGTAAGGGTAGACCCAAAACCTCCGGAATTACTCCGAGATGGATGATGACAACGTGTATCTGCAGTTGGCTTTACCTGTCCCGGATGATCATTGAAATCCTTTCTCCAGAGGCCTGTTTCAGAACTTTATGCGCTTTATCAGAACTCCATCCTGCACAGTTTTCACCATTGATCTGCAGAACTTGGTCCCCAAACCGCAGACCAGCAAGGGATGCTGGAGAGTTTGCCTGAACTAACTGGACAAATATACCCTACAAAAGAGAAGAAGGCAGGGGAGGGGGAAATAATAAACAAATGTTTCTAGATGCCTTTAAGAGACAGACAGATAATTAATGCTAGAATAAAGTTCTGAAATGGGCAGATCTGTTTAGTTCTTAAAAAAAAAGAAAAAAGAGAGACAGAAGTATAATATTAAAGCCTTACTTAAAGAGGTAGATACTATTCTAAGAAGAAATATGAACAACTGAATCAAGAGAGAAGAGTGGTAAATTTGCGTATCTCCTTCTTTAACTAGTTATTCCTTTGCCAGACATCAGAGTCTATATATATAGCTAGAGAAATCCATCAGCAATGCTAGGAATTCTATGGCAGAATTTTTCATCTTTCACAACCTTGGTAGTTTTCAACTTTTTCTTAATTATGACTTGCTAGCACCTCAGGTAAAAAACAAAAACCAAGGTGTTAAAAAACTACCTCTAGCCAAAGTACCCCTAAAAAACAAGCCAAGTATATCAAGGCAAACAAGCTGTAGACAATGCCTTTGGAGGCAACAGTGGGATTTAAGAAGGAAAAAAAAAAAAAATCACCACCCAAAACCAAAACACCACAACATGCAAGAAAAAAAAAAAAGGCATGCTAATCTAAGAAAAGAGAGCTACAAAAAGCACTTTATATGAAACCTTGACTACATTTAAAAAACAAACAACAACAACACAAAAACCTCACACCAAAACATTCTGATTAAGTGGCCTTGCCAGGAGAAAAAAAAAAAAAAAAAGTAGAATTTTCCATGTTGAGAATCAAAAGCTAATGAAACAGCGAAACTCCAGGGCAGGTTTAAGGATCTTCTTGCAGCTATGTTCATGATAAGGGAAACTCAAAAAAGCCTATTCTGAAATTACCCTTTGCGTATAGGTAAGATGACACCCTCGCTGTCCTTACCAGTCTGACTAACAACACACTGCAAGAATCTCTAAGAGAGAAGCTCCTTCTGGGCTGTGAGCACTTCTCTGCATAATGCTGAACTTTAAGTACTGCCTACTGTTTCCACAAAGATAGAGACAAGGAGTCTTGAACTGCTAACAAGTATCACTGCGGCTTTGCAAGGTCAATTTCATGCTCTGAAGTGAAAAAAAAAAAAATTTGCAAGTTTTTCTAGGTGTTACGAGACACAGAAGTAAATCGCTGCTGTGAATTTAGATCCTAGACCAAGACAGATGGAAATCTAGTTACCAATCTCATAAAGGATTTAAAAATTCTGACTATGGATAAGGAAACACTATACAGAAGACAATTTTGTGACCACATACTAACTTCACTACTGATTTATTCTAGCAGTAAGATGTCTACAGGCAAAAGCAAGCTTCTATACTTACATTGTCAACCGACTTAAGGCGAAGTCCAATTTTGCCATCTTGATCTTTACATAAAATTGCTTCACGGATGCCTTGCTTAATTTCTGCTCTGCGAATTCCAATATCATTTCCTGTCACTGGAGCTACCATGTAATTAGTAGAAGGTCGTGTTACCAGTTGCTGATTAAAACAAAACAGCCAGACAACTTAGTTTCAACTTTTTCAAATAGTTATTCATCAGTTTATACAAAATAACAGAATATAAATTAAATCTCAATGCCAGGCCTTTGCCGCCTCCCCCAAATATTGGAAACATACTGTTGAGTTTAAAGACCATATTAAAATAGGTACTGTTACTTCAAATACCTCATTTTATCAGTTAAGTACGGTAGTTAAGACAAATAGTGGTCTGCTCTCTAGAATGCCAGATACACACATAGCCTTTATACTTTTGCTTTCTAAAACATGCTTGACTGGTACCTACACCCTGTGGCTGAGCAGCTGCTGCCACTGGCAAGTTTCTCTGCACCTCTTCCTCACTGAGGTTCAGGCCCATGTACTGAGAAAGTTCTGGATACAATCTGGGGTATAAGCCTGTAGGAGAAAAAAAAAAAAACAACAAAAAACCCCAAAACCAACAGTCAATACAAATGTTGGTTGAACAGAACAAGTAGTTACTGATTTCACATGTACGATTAATTCAACAAATCTTGTGCTACTGTACTGTATTTAATTTGAAAATTACAACAGAACACACCAGCCCAGCTTATAAAAGTAACCAGACAAGCAGCACTTCTGAGATAAGGAGCTGTCGTGGTTTAACCCCAGCCAGCAGCTCAGCATCAGGAGCAGCAATCCGTCCCTCCCAGCCAACTCCCCCCAGTTCATACGCTGAGCCCAGGAGCCCTGTGGCAGGGAGTGTCCCGCTGGCCTTGGCCCATGCTCCCTCCCTCTGCTCGCTGGCAGAGCATGGGAAACTGAAAAATGCTGAACTTGGATAAGCGCTACTTGGCAACAGCCAAAAACATTGGTGTGGTATCAACATTATTCTCACACTAAATCCAAAATGCAGCACTGTACCAGCTACTAGGAAAAAAATTAACTCTATCCTGTCCAAAATCAGGACAAGAGCTTATAGAGAACTTTGTTTCAGCTACTCTGTTCATCACCTATGGCACAAAAAACATGAGACATGTGGCGGTAAGTTCCAAAGCCGATGTTGTGCCACTGTCCATGAGCATGTGCCCTTGCTCGGTAGCTTATGGGGAAGCTCTCTCCCCCCACCCCAAAATGAGGTGTGCTGGAGAATGCACACACAGGTAACCGTGCCAAGGACATTCCAGATCCCAGGCATGGTAAAGTTTTTAGCAGAAGACAGTCTCATGGCTGTAAGGTCCACAGTGAAAGCCTGCTTTAAGGGTCTTCAGAAGAAAGTAGCTGTCATTTTCTCATAGCTTCAAAACGAATTGGGTTTACATACGCTTCTCAACAAGACAAAACAAATGCGGCTCTTAAAATATCTGGCATGAGGTTCCTCTACACTGGGGAGGAGCAGGATGCAGGGAGTCAGGGAGAAAAGGAAGTTAAACTGACCGGCTTGTCAGGCTTCCAGCTGAGCCACTCAAGCTCGATATTGCCCTTGACATTCTACAGAAACCCAACTGATGCCATTTAAGCAGTGGCAGCTGTGAGTCCACCCACTGTTCTCACCAAGTGGGTGAGGGCAGAGAAGGCTGCTCAGAACGCGAGGTGGTGCAAGGGACAACCTTGGAAGCAAGCAGGCTCCTCCCTTCACAAAGCTTAGGTTTCTAGCGTTCGTTTATGGGTACGTGTATAAAATCAGCTACTATAAGAATACACATTTGATCAGAAATGGAAAGAAATTTTTCCAGGAAGGAATAAAGGTCACAACAAGGTGAGTTGCAATATAAAAAAGATTTTTACAGCTTAATACTTTTAGCAGCCACATTCGCATGCTGCTTCACATAAGAGCTGTCTGACCTTATTTCTGGATTGATCTATCAGCTTTAGTTTCACCAATATTGATTAATAAGCTTTTAATTGATACTTCTTCTATTTCAGCTTGCATTTTCAAGATCCAAGGATTAAAAACAATTAAGGCTGCATAAGACTTTGCAGCTACTCCATTTTTCTCTTTCATTCTTTGAAGCCCACAACACAGGATGCATCTTTGCTGGCTGTATTACACTCTCATTCAAAATAGAGACACCTCCAAATGGCGGAACACATCCAAAAGCTCTTGATGTTGTATATTCTCATGCCTCTGCCAGGACAGAGGGATTCCCAGCGGGTTTGGCTTGGCACATCCTATAGATGGTGTAGGCCTCCCTTTGTTTGGGATATATTGAGTGATTAATGACTCTTCAGCCTCTCACAGATCCTGAGCAATTTCACACGTATACCAATGTCAAAATAACGTTATTTGCCCAGCAGGA
>NW_009737195.1:46113-53891 GCF_000703405.1 Apaloderma vittatum
CTGTAGAAGAATTCAAACTCTGAGCAGCAGAAAAAAATGCTGCCAAGAAGGAATTGCTGAAGCAAACTCAAATCTGGTACAGTGAGGTTAGGCCTATCTATTCCAGAAAGGATCTATGAGAGGAAGCTCTCTCATGAGCTGCACGTTCTCCTGTCTTAAAGTCATCTCAGATACACCAGCACCAAGCGGAGAATTGGATACCAAGTCCCATCCACTAAGCTTTAATATTTGATCCACTAGTGTTCCTGACAGCTGTTCCAGCACTGCTGCTGGACACGCTGGCTACAGGCTTTGGGCCTTTTAGACCAAACATAACCTACTAACCTTGAGCTCTGACCTCTCACACAGCTGTATAAGCCCGTAGGAGAAAAAAAAAAAAAAAAAAACACCAAACAAAAAAAAACCAAAACCCAACAGTCAATACAAATGTGGAGGTACACGTGCATGGGAGAGAAGGAGAAAGGGGCGCAAATCATTTTTAGGTCTGATACATTTCCCACCAGACATCTATTCGCAAAACCTGCTGGCAACTTTATGTTGATAGCAAGACAAAGGTGATCCATGTTTGTCTGTTTCTAAGCAAGCTGCTACTGAGAGGAAAGACACTCAAAAAGCTTACACACATAGATGTGATAAATAAGAACAACTAAGTCCTTGAGTTAGGAGTTAAATTCAAATGATACCAACAGCAAGTCTTGTTAAGTTAGGCTCACTTGGAAAAGGTTTTGAAAAGTTAAGAGAAGAGTTAGTGATTGCCACAGCCTCCTTTTATAAGCAAATACTGGGTTTTGGCTCCTATAGCACCTCACCAAGATGGGTGCTGGCATTTCTAAAACTGTGTGGTCTCACCCTTTGTAAATAGCGTTACATATTTATTTATTTTTGTCTGTACTGTTAACTTCACAATTTCCTAACTGCTTTCCATGACATTAGGATACTATACAGTACATGATCTTACCTCCATCATGAGAAATAGGAGCAGAAGCTTCAGACAAGATTGCTGGATTAGCTGGATTTGAAGAAAAGGCAGTCTGAGCCTAAAACAAAAGAAACTCACATATGTCATCTTGTACAAGAAAAAATTGCATTCAATCTATGAAATCTTCATTATGCAGGCAGGAGACTAAGTATTTCCTTTTTTCTTGTACGTGTTATTTACTATTTACCTTTAAGTTCTTAAGTCAATCTTTTTCTTCAAAATAACTTCAATAAAATATGCTGAAGTAGTATCAAACAGCTTTAGCAGATGAACTTGTATCTTTCCTCACAGACAAGGCTACAGTTATAATGCAGAAAAGTTTTACTGTCAACTTGTTCTGGTTTTGTCATCAAGCAAGTGAAAGAGCCTTAAAAGACCCTTTAGACTTGGCTGACAAAGCTTTCTGTCTAAGTTTTAAGGTATGACGCCTAGCAAAATACTTTGTAATTACTTTTTTCAGTTGGATGGCAGTAGTTCTACCTCCTCACCATTTACAGATGTTGCTCCTCAGTTCTACTACAGTCTGTTACAGGTTGCACGTTCCACACAATTCAATGCTACTGCCTTAGTATCTTCTGAAAGAAATGGACTTTCTGAGATTCTTTTCTACAGAAGTTGCCAATAGAGCAAACACACTAAACTTAACTTCTGTATTGCTTACTGACTCACAAATATAAGAGACTGCGTAAAAGCAAATCAGCTTCCTTCCTTTTCAATACCTCAGCTACTGCTTTTTTGGCCTTACATAACCATAACTAGTGAAAAACACCACCTTACAGAGAGGTCTGTTCAGTGTGATAGAAATCACCATCCCAACAGCTTTCCTGAGGTTGAATGTCAAAGGTGTGGGGTGGAAATTCCTAACACATAATGAAACATTATGCTGAACAGGACACATAAATCATCTAACACAACATGACAGTCAAATTACTTCATGTTTTAAGGAAAACATGCTTTAAAATAGAAGACTTTATAGTTCTGTACTCTAGAGAAAGTTGGTTTTAGAAAAAAAAATAATCACAGCAAGAACAACTCATTATTTTTCAACATCAGATGTATTTAGAAGAACAGTCTGCAACTCAAATGCTGGACAAAAGGAACATGTTAGAATATTTAATGTAACAAGTCAATTTATTAACCAGCAGTCATTTTAATCTCATCTACTTGTTAAGGAAGCAGACTATCCTTTAGTATTACGTGCCCTTTTCTCATAAGGGTGCTCTCCTCTCAAATGTATTTAGAAAGACAGCATTTTAATGCAGTTTTGGGAAGAGGCAAATTATTTGACCTTTGCTACCAAAAGTAGCAGTGAAAAATGGAATAGCTTACTCTTGAAATAATGGTATTTAGCAACAACAGCATTTACTTCCCCTCTCTCACAACTATACTGAGTAGACAGCCCATTACCTCCCTAGTTCCTGCTAGGGTTGGCAGAAGCAAGGTGCTGTCACAAAACTGCTGAAGGGCAACTGTCCACACTGATGATGTTGCCACCCAGGCCTCTCCACTGGTGAGGTGAAATCAAGTGCTCCTGGCTTTACCTCCCTCCTCTCCCACCTCCACAGCAATTTTCTCACGGGCCGTCTTGCTTGACATCCCACTCATCAGGTGGAAGAACTTTGCGAAATCCCAATTTAAACTTCAAGCGGATGGTCACCTTTAAGTATGACGACATCTGTCCCGCATGGACTGATTTCTGGAAAACCGACCTTTGAGATCACAGCACCATCGAGGATGAAACTAGCTTAACAGAACAATTTGTCATGCTGCCTGCAGAAACCTCCACAGGGTTTACTCATTTGTCAGTGAAACACCACAATATACTACAGGTATAGTCACACAAACCAGGCACTTCTGCCCAAGTTCATAAACTTTAAAGAGTGTGTGGGCAAGACAGCGTACAAGAAGAGTCTCTGCTCTGTAAAATGACCGAACATGTATTCAGAATTCAAGGTTTACAGGACTCAGTGTAGGGACACCCTACTTCCATCTCCTTCCTGCTTCCTTCAATGATCACAAAGTTAAGTAGTAGAAAGATCACATTTAATATTTTTAATTGCAACGTATCAGCGCTAGCAGTTGATCATTTAAAGGCTGAAGAAGCACAATCTTGGCTCCAGGCTAGAGGTTTTTTTCAGTTCAGCATCACCTGACTGTAGATAAAGAACTCTGGTAAGATAAGAAGAGAGTGGGGAGGGGTGGGCAGACGTGACAAGGAGAAATCCCAACACAGTGTCCAGGACCTCGGGAGCCACACCCATACGAACACAGGCAAGACGGCAGTACACTACTCTGGGACACTGCAGGAGAGGTAACAAGCTGTTCTACGCAGTTTGCCTGATTGCTTCCCAACAACAAGGACAGAAACAGCACCTGCCTTAAAATGCAGTAATTGCTGTTATTTAAACTGGGAGATAATCCAGTTTAAGTTGGGGAGAAAAAAAAAAGAAAAAGAGGAAGCCAGATAAAAGCTGAAGAAAGCAAGGAAGATCTTCATAAAACACATTCACGTCAAATTTCTCATGGAGTTTTATCCATTAAAGTGTTTTTCATTATTCCATTTCAAAGATATTTTTTTCAAATCCTTGTCTCATTTAATAACACAGATACACATATCCTAATGCATAAAGGGCTTTACGCAAATGTGATGATACTGGAAATACTGACAGAACTAGTCACTCCCATGAAACAGCCAGAGGACAAGTCTGTGATTCCAGATAACATGAAGGGGGTCAGTGCTCTTTTTGTGCACAGCTGACCATGAAATTTTTCTGCCACAGGTTTGTATCCCAGGAATGAGATACAGCAGGTTTACTAGTTCAGTCAATACCTGTTCACCGTGTCCAAACTGAAGTATAGGAAGAGACTGACAACGTCTGTCTACTTAAGATCAAGAATTTGTACTTTAGAAAAACCAAACATATCGACACACTAAATATAAATTACTTAAATGAATATATAAACCAAATAAACTTACTCAACAGTGGTAAAATAAGCATTAACTGTATTATATCAAGCTCCAAAGTAAACAGTTTGTCCCTCCCCTTTCAAAGTACAATAATATAACACATGCAGTAAAAGTCTCCCTTCCCCTAGATTAAGAATCATTGCATCTATTATTATAATCAAAATGCATCTTATTAAAGCCCACCATACCTGAATAACTTTGTCCACCTTCAGATCTTCCAGGGAAGGGTAGAGAGACATTTTGATGCAGTCTCACGGGATATAGGGAAGACTGGGGGAAAAAAAAAGGGGGAGGAGGGGGGGAAGAGGGGAAGCCCACAAACAACAGGGTTAGTCATGAGAGACATTTATTTAGCATTATAACTTTAAAATGCAAAACAGAAGAAGAAAGCAGACAAAGCGTTAGGTGATCTGTGACCTGCAAGTCAGCTGATCTGTGACCTGCAAGTCTTAGCACTACAGACACCTGGCACTGCAGATAAATTCCATTAAGCCTACCCATTTAATCTATTATCAATAATAGCCTTTGCTTAATAGGCTTTATTTAGTATACTTAGCATTGTCAAAGTTTAGTCTCAATGCTGAGAAAGTCTATACAGAAAAAAAAGAACTGTTTCACATGAAGTATTGCAAAAACAGACTTCAGGAGGCCAAGATGCAATGACGATGAGGGATAAGAAGAAAAAAAAAAAATCTAAGCCCCCTCCTCCCAGTTGAGACAGTATTTTATATACAACTGTGGAAGCTTTCAACCCAAAGAATCTAAACACTTTCATTACTTCTGATACTTCAATAATAAGCCAAAGACAACTGGCCTCCCATGCCCACTTGCAACACATTAATTGCACAAGAGATCAAAACCCAAAAAGATTCAGTCAGTGGTGAGTTTCAAAACACACAGAGGCTTCAGGCAGGCTCTCATGTGATGTTGGGAGAGCCCTGTGACAACTTACCAGGAAGTAATATCACAAGGAAAAAAAAAGCAAACAACACACATAAAAAAAACCCTCTTCACGTGATCCTCTAAGGCACCCCGCTGACACCAAGCCCTGCTTAGAGCTGGGCACCTGAGGCTTTGAGAAATCTCATTTTCCAGAGCTCCTTCACTCACATTCTCACCGAGAGCAGCTAGGCTTTCCAAAACTGTGACAAAACATTTCACATCAACATAAGGAAACATTTTAATGAGGAGGAAGACGAGGGACAGAAACAGAAAACAAAACATGATACAGTTTTGCAAGTCATACAAGGTACAGAGCTGCCTCGTTAACTGAGTTCTCAATTAAAAGCTTTCAGTTTGGGGATTCATTTTCTCATCCAAAGAATACGAGGTCCTTATTTGCCTAGGAATTTAGCAAAAAATTCCAGACTAAGTGACCACTGCATAAATCCTTGAACTACTGCTTCTCTAAGTGTAAATAAGTTGATTTTTAAGAAACCACACACACCAATGCCTAATATGATATCGCAGTAACATAACAGATGTCTCTTCATATTATGCTAAGCTCATTGACAGCTTTTCTACTTGTTCAGCAGAGTGTCTAATAGCTCCAGTATCATGTCAGACTACAATTTTAACTTAATAAAAGCACACTCTAAATGCAACAGATCTAAACTGCAAATGTGTGGCAAATTACTTTGTAATAATTAATCACCACTGACTTTTTCACTAATTGTAGCAACTAAACCAGGCTGAAGCCTGGAAGCATTATAAATTAAACACACACATTTAAAACCAGTTTAAAATTCTGTTTAAATCCAGCATTGACCTGAAACAATCAAGCACTTTTTCTCATCCTAAATGGGTAATGGGAAGTGCAAATCCAAGCTGACCAAACCCTTCAAAGCGGTGCCCAGACACTGCTGCTAACACCAGTCAAGCCACACGCAGCATCAGATTTGCCACTTACTTCTAAAGCTACAGCTGCCCCAGTATGCTCCAGTGCTGGTCCAAACACTGACACACATTCTAAGTCAACATCCTGCCCTTCCCCATTGCAGCAAATGGGCAGGACAAGGACAGTGCATTGTCACTTGGCCCAGTGAGCGGCTTCCACACCGCAAGCCCCAGCGTGTTGACACCTCAGCCAGCTTTGGTTCTCCTTCACAGACCAGTCTACCTCCGCATGCGATTACTGGGAATGCTGGTTGCAGACAGGCAAGCCTCAACCTTCCTCTAGTTTGTGAAGAGGAGCACAGTGCTTTCCATAGAAAAGTATTAGCAAAGATGAACATGTATTAGATCTCAAATCACATAAAATCATGCTCCAGCAGATTATCCCGTCCACTTCACAACTCCCCCAGCCACCTCTTCTCCCCAGCCAAGGCCTCACAAACTCAAGTGTTTGTCATCTCTACCAAGGAGATGCTCAGCTAGTTCCTTCATTGTAACCTCACTAGTTACTATTTTTGCTTTTCCAACTAAATAGCCAGAACAACCACCACCACTGCAATTGCACTCAGTGAGCTTGTAACTCTGCATAGGGCAGTTTCCACTTCTGCACAGGCAGCTGTAGCAAATAATCCTCATTAGGTAAAGCAAGAGCCACTGTATTTAGTTTAAAATATGACCTTTTAATAACAATTGCCACTGTTAGGGATCACCAGTAACTGCAGGAAGAACTTTGACCACGACTTCTGAGCAATGTTACTCACAGGGTAAACTAAAGTTTCAGCAGAAGCTGTAATGGCTTAAGACACTAAGGAATTGCTACCACAGAACATGAGGCACTTTAACCTCCTTTTCTATCTTAAAATATACACTGATATGAGAATTATTTCCTTTGATCATTTCCATATTCCCATACCTTGGGAGGAACACGAGTGTTTCTGAAAGCAAAAGTGAAAACAGACGGAAGAGCTTGAGGGCAGGAGGGACAGTCATAACTCAGCTCATGGCCCAAAAACACGACAGTGAAGATCCCTTCCCACTTCTCAGTACCCTTGGCTGTGAGTCTGACCTCCAGTGCCCACCAGCAGGTCCTGTTTGCCAAAGAGAAGTACTTGGCCTACAGCAGAGACCGTGGAAAGGCGTCACTCGTGACACCCTTGGGGCTGCCAGCAGCAAGGCTTTGGGTGAGAGTGATCCCAAACCGGCCTCGCTGGCACGGCTGGGAGGAAAGGGGCTTCCCGCCACGCTCTCTGGGTCAGAAACTGTGGTGGAGCTGGAAGCAGCTGAACCCCAGCTCTGGTCAGCCTGTAGTGACTGCTGCCTCTAAAAGCACCAGCGGCCGACACCGAGGGAGGGAAAAAATCACCAAACCAAAACAAGAAAATGCCACCCACAGGCGTTTTCCGCCTGTGGAGAGATTGCAGCAGGGCACAAAGCCAGCACCAAAACACCGGTTCCCACTTCCAGAAGTCAGAAGCTCACAAACCCAAAAATTCACCTTTAAAGCAGATCCAGGACAAAAACCTGGAGGTCAGGCTGAGGCATCAGGAACCGAGCAACTGTTTTGCAAGACCCGTTCTCCGCTAATAACTCAGCGTTTCCCCTTCTGAGAGGGATCTAATCCGCCCCCAGGCAATTCCGTCTCCAGCCCTGGAACCTGCTGCCTCCATTTCAGACCTGAAGCGGGGCTCGCTTGCCCGACAAGGCCTGTCGCATCCGGCCCAGCCTTGCGGCAACATTTTAGCCCGTCTAAAAAGAAGTTGGTACAAACGTCCCCGTCTCCTTACAGGAGCCGGCCGAGGACGGTCTTTATGGAACGACCCCGGCGCCTGAACGAGAGGTCAGGAGACACCCTCAAACCCAAGGCCGCAGGACGACGCGGACTCACAGACGGACAGACGGATGGTTATTTACTCGTCCTTTTCTCAGGCCGCGGAACAC
>NW_009737196.1:0-869 GCF_000703405.1 Apaloderma vittatum
AAAAATTTTACCAAAAACATGACCGAAAGCTTAAGAAAAACAATTTATATTAAACTTTACCGAAAACTTAAGTTTTCGGTAAAGTTTTTCTTAAGATAAAACTTTACCGAACAATTTACTGAAAACTTAGAAAAAGAATTAGGAAAAAACTTTAACAAAAACTTTACTGAAAATTTAAGAAAAATCTTTACTGGAAACTGTAGAAAAAACTCTACTGAAAACTGAAGAAAAAACTTTAGAAAAATCTTTACCAAAAATTTTAGAAAAAACTTAACAAAAACCTTTACCGAAAATATAATAAAACCTTTACCAAAAACTTTACCGAAAACTTAAAACAAATTTTTACTGAAAAATTAAGAAAAAACTTAAGAAAAATCTTTACCAAAAATTTTAGAAAAAACTTAACAAAAACCTTTACCGAAAATATAATAAAACCTTTACCAAAAACTTTACCGAAAACTTAAAACAAATTTTTACTGAAAAATTAAGAAAAAACTTAAGGAAAAGCTTTACCAAAAACTTTGCTGAAAACTTTACCAAAAACTTAGGAAAAAACTTTACCAAAAACTTAGGAAAAAACTTTACCAAAAACTTTACCGAAAACTTAAGGAAAAAATTTTATCAGAAAATTTACCAAAATTTTAAGAAAAAAAATTACCGATAACTTAAGGGAAAATTTACCGATAACTTAAGGGAAAATTTACCGATAACTTAAGGGAAAACTATACCGGAAAACTTTACCCGAAAACTTTGGAAAAAAATTTATGGAAAAGTTAGTGAAAACTTTACCAGAAACTTTACCAAAATCTTAAGAAAAATCTTTACCGAAATCTTAATAAAAAACTTTGGAGAAAAACTTTACCAAAAAC
>NW_009737197.1:0-16914 GCF_000703405.1 Apaloderma vittatum
TGATTCTATGATTCTATGATTCTATGATTCTATGATTCTATGATTCTATGATTCTATGATTCTATGATTCTATGATTCTATGATTCTATGATTCTATGATTCTATGATTCTATGATTCTATGATTCTATGATTCTATGATTCTATGATTCTATGATTCTATGATTCTATGATTCTATGATTCTATGATTCTATGATTCTATGATTCTATGATTCTATGATTCTATGATTCTATGATTCTATGATTCTATGATTCTATGATTCTATGATTCTATGATTCTATGATTCTATGATTCTATGATTCTATGAATCTGCAGTTGAAGAGGGAGAAACTGGAGAGAATAGAATTCACTGGTGTGTTACCAAGATACTCAGGGTCTTATTGTATTGCGTATTGTATATTGTTTCAATACATTATAGGTACGAGAAAGGTTGAAGGCAAGCTTCTATTCTGTAAAATTGGGATTGCCTGTGCTGTAGAAAACGAGTTCAAACAACAGACTTTGGCTTTTTTGCCTACTTCATACATGCTCCCAGCAAAAGGAAGAGAATTATCCTAGGACAGGATCTATACTGACGGACCTTTCTTGCTTTGCTGAGGACAGGGACATCAGCAAATAGCATAGCTGTGCTGATAAGTTAGAAGTGGAGCCTGGGAGCAGGGGCAGCTCTCCACCTCTCTAGTTGCCAAAGTGGTTTTCATGAGACAGGTGGGTTCTGGATGGTTTGCAGTTCTGATGGTCTGGATTGCCAAGATGTTAGGGACATGACAAGTTGAGGATTTGTCAGTCTTATGTTAGTTGTCGGACTCAATGATCTTAATGATCTTTTCCAATCTAGACAATTCTGTGATTCTGTGGAAGTGCAAAGTCAGGAGAAAGTTATTTGCTGTTGTAGAATTCTACTGAAGTGCAGTTTGGATAGCAAGAACTAGAAAAGGCTATTTTCTCCCTGGTGTAGAGGTAACCTGGACCCATAAACTATTCACTGGGTTCAGGTACCAAAAAAAAAAAGAACTATTTTGTCTGGAAAAACCCTCAAAAAATGCCCGACTATAAAATGAGTGAAGCTATTTCATTCTATAAACACTTCAAAGGTAAACAAGTGAAAACCAAATGGTTTGAGATAATCATAGCACAATTCAAATATTTAACTAACCTTATCCTGGATATTGGAGGACAAAAGATAAGCCTTTAATTTATCATCACAATATGTAAACTAGAAATTCAGTGGAGACTTCTTAAGTATACAGTCTTAGTTTGTTCAAATGTATTCGGTAAATCCAGCTGACTGGGTACAAATGGAAGTAACATCGAGAAGCTGTGTCACAAAAGCCTTGTGCTTCTTTTTACAGAAAAATAAGGTTCAAAATGAGAATATGATAGTGGGACTTTAGTCATGTGCAGGGAGGAAAAACATATAGCCAGAAAAGATGAGTTTATTTTGAAGTTTGGTGATCAGATGCAACAGGTGACACATAGATTTGTTTATTCCACTTATTTAAATTTTAGTAGACTACCAGGGACACAACCCTCGTTATGAAACAGTCTGCACCAAATTAAAAAAAAAACAAACAACTTTCTTGAGATGCATTCTATAATGCATCTGTAAGCTGACATTGACCGTGTCAAATGACCTAGAAGAGCACATAATCAGTGGCAAACCCTGATCTTGTCAAAAAAAAACCAAACAACTTTCTTGAGATGCATTCTATGTAAGCTGACATTGACCGTGTCAAATGACCTAGAAGAGCACATAATCAGTGGCAAACCCTGATCTTGTCTAACTGAAACAAAACTATTAGATGCAGCATACTAGAGAATGGAGATCACTGCAATGACACTACTAAGTAACATCCATTAAATAGGTAAAGTCAATTGAAAGATCTCATCCTTCTGGATCCTCTTACTAACAGCTGATATCGCTGCTTATGTTATAACACTATTACATGTGAGAGAGCTCAAATTTGAGCAAGATAAATGTTCCATTGGAAGGGAAGATAAAACAATTTAAGTTTTAGCCTCTGGTGCAGTATCTGGTTGTAGGTGCACATTCTCAACTAAACAATCTAGCTTTCTAACGGAGAAACAAAACTAGAGTCTTCACTGACATCACAGTATCTCTGAGTAGTATTTCCTGAAATCTCTGGCTACCTAAAGAAACTATCCTATCATAGCTAGCAATGGTCTGGAATCAGTTATTCATTCTTTTGTCACCTTTCAAACTGACTGCCGCAGTACAGTATATCTTACCATGAAGCTGTTAGCATTTAGGAAACTCCGGCGTGTACAGAACATTATAATATACCTCCTCAGTGAAAAAGACTACTGTATCAGACGAGACAGTCTTCTGATGGTTTCTCTCTCTCTCTGTTTAGTATCATGTGAAATCCAAATCTCTCCTTCATTACTAGGAGGATTACTAGGAGGTCAAAGCCATGGACAGGAGCAACTAAAGGATTAAGAAATGCTCTGTTTAAAAGAACCGTTGTAGTTGTGATTTTCTAATATTAACATTTTTCCATTAAAATAAAATAAATATACAACTTGTATGTCCTTAGATCACTCTCAGCATCCATCTCGGGATGACAGAACAGCTCCAGCATCTATGGACCACTGTTGCAAACCACCTACTTCAAACACCTTTCTAGCCTCACTGTCTATAACAGGGAACTAGCAAGGTATGGGTATTCACAAGATTTTAAAACTCTAAAACAAGTGGTTCATTGAATATAATTCTTTGACATGAAAAGAGTATAAGAGAATAAGTACATTGGAGATACTTGTTTACCTTACTTAACATGTTTCTCAGAAACTATGGTGATGAGCACTGTAGAGCAACCTACACTGAAGAGATTTGAACAGAATTTTAATACAACATGTAACCTCTGCTATAGGATCATAATCTCTTCATATTTCCATATTTATGAGTTTTCTCAAAGACAAAAAGAAGTTGTTGAGGTTTTTTTTTTTTTTTTCCTGGAGAAAGGATGACAAACAAGCTTTAAGATTGCTATGCAAATCAAAAACTTCATAATCTAACATGTATTTAGAACAGCATTGAATTAAACCCGTGGAAAATAATCACCGCAATATTGAAAACTGAAAGCGTTTAAGTATTTCTGGAGTCTTTAAAAGGTATTGTTGTTTCATAACAGAAGGTATTTGATTTGACAGTAATGACTAATAAGCCATTAACACAAGATGACTTTTGCATCACTAAGAGGGATTTACAAGATTTGTGCAGAAAGTAATGCTTACATTTCCTTACAATCAATCTGGTTAAAGTAATCACAACTTAAATGGAAGAGCTAGCAATCTGTGAAAATAAAAGATAGATCTCACCACCTGCTGCAAAGAGTTACAGAGGCATTTTCAAGAAAGGGTAAGAATAAAAAAGCTTGCTTGGCTATAGTCCTGTTTGCCAGCCTACGTATGTCATTATAGTTGACATTGATTCATTATGTACTAGTTGCATTGGAGTTCACTATTTAAATCTAAAATTAAAACAAAACCCAGCAAAACCAATGCATACAGAATATTTAATATAATGTCATTTTTGGTCAATCTTCAGAAATCTGTTTTTCTTCTCTTTACATTCCACTATTTAGGGACTTCCTTTGATTTCTCCTCCCCTCCCCTTTCTTCCCACTCTATTTCAAATCCAGAAGGACAAGCTGGTTCTGTTTCAGGATAAATTTTAGATTAGGTGTAGATCCTTGAACAATTTGATGACAAATGATCTTTAGATCAATTTGATGACAAGAGATTTCTTCAAGGGAAAGGAGACAGAGAAAGGAGAAGAAAGTGTGAAAGTATGCTATTAAAGCTTTAGATGAAGCAAAATCACTGCAATGAGGAAACCAGTATATGTGACTGCAGAGCAAGATGAATTGATACCTGCAGCTGCATTGATAGCAGTCTGAGAGGAAAATGAAGGAAAATGCTTCAGCTGAAATGTAGTTTTATAATACCTTGTAGATGCTTGTTAAAATATGTTGTTATAACTACATGATATTTGAGGCAAATATTTAGTATCAGAGGTCCTCATTAAGGAAATTTGATTATATCCTACCTTACAACTCTATTATGAAAGATGCAATGCATAACATGATACTCATTAACTGAAAGTTAACAAAGTTATCACGCAGAGAAGATGCACGTATCACCTTTGAAGTCAGGCTTAGGCCAACCTGAACCGACGCTGAAGAGGAGTAAAATCTATTTCTCAACATCTGTTTTTGTCAACTGTCTACAATAAATTGGCTTTAGGCATGGCAAAAATAAAGTTGCTGCATGGAAAACTGAACAGTGGAGCAACCTGAGAGCTGTGTTTGTGTTAACTGTGTTTCTTTTACACTGAGGTCCTGTAAGGTCAGCCTGGCCATGACTGAAGTAGCAGAAGTGGCATGCCATGTTTTCCTGAATACCCTGTTTTCTTCCTTTAGTTTTCCTCTTCTCTGCTTTCTCCACTACATTTCCATTTCTGGTGTCAGGAGGAATCTGAACTGTTCCTCCTGGAGTTAGGGAAAAAAAAAAGTACTTTGCATGTGTTCTGTTAAGAAACTCTGGGTCTGAGTCCATGCCCAGATCCTAAAAAAGGAGATATTATGGATATAGGCTTGGCTTAATTCCCCTAAATGTGGGCACAGCTGACTCTAAGTAGCTCTTGTATAATAAGAAAATGTTTAAAGGTAGTGAAGTCTACAAGCATACTTACCTTATAGTCTCCTCTTCCTGCGGACCATTTTTGGGTACACAGTGAGGCTGTCAAGGCTCTATCTGTTCCTGTCCTATGAGGACAGGCTGAGAAAGTTGAGGTTGTTCAGCCTGGAGAATAGAAGGCTCTGGGTAGATCTTATCACAGTATTTCAATACTGAAAGAGGGCCTATAAGAAAGATAGGGACAAAATTTTTACCAGGACCTATTGTGGTAAAAGAAAGGGTAATGATTTTAAACTAAATGAGGGTAGATTAAGACTAGATATATATCCAAAAAATATCAGAGAACCACAGAACGTTAGAGGTTGGAAGGGACTTCAAAAGACTGACTAGTCCAATCTACCCTGTCAAAGCAGGATCGCCTAGATTCTGTATCCCAGAATGGTTCAGTATATGATACTGAGATTTCTGAACTGAATATACTTAGAGACTCTTCAAGTTGAGGCAACCTCCTCACTCAGGAGGTACTGATGGGTTAACTTCTCCTTCTACATTTTCCATGGCCCACAGCACCTTGAGTTTCTTTCCTATTCATGGCCAAGGCAGTGGTATAAGATGTTGAGAGAGTCCTTGCACATACTGCGCCTCAGGCTGGCAATTTCGGTGCTGTACTGGCAAGTAGAAAATGATTTGAGGTCTTCATAAGCAGCAGAAAAGACTAAGTTTGGGTTCCTTGCTTGTTGTGAGAGTACAGTGGCCACATCGATCCATATTCACCTCAACCATATGATATGGGCAGACCTGAAAACGGTGAAGTGAAAGAGGGTCCCTTGGGAAAAAGAATAGTGCTTTCTCAGTCCTGATCAAATAGTGATCACACAGACACTTTGGACAGGGTAAGCAAAAGGCAGGATTTCAGATTCAGGTTTCTCCTTGGTGTTTCATATAGAGAAGCTTTCAATTCACTGAATCTGGGTCAACCTTCTTAAAATGTCTTGGTATATTTAGGTCTGTAGTTAAAAAATGGTTAATTTAAAAATTGTTACAATTGTTAATTTTCTCAGTAGTTTTATTTTTAAATTAAAATAATTGTTATAATTATGGAAGTACTTTTCTCCTGTCTTTTACTATTTTTTTATTTTCCTTTTCATTTTTTTTTCTTTTCTATTTTAAATACTGATGAATAATATGTAATTAACACTAGACTACAATGGGGCATGATTTTTGCCGAAATCCTCGGGGTCAGCAAAGCATTTTACATAACTGAGTTTTTGGACAGTTTGAGGGAATGTTCATTATAATTTATGGTAATGGATATACTGTCTTTTTTCAGTAAGAGGAAAACTTAAGTGGCTGAAATTTAGATAATCAAAGTTGGCAAATTTTACTAAATTACTTGGCCAACTAATTTGGAAAGATGAAGTCTTATGTTGTTATCAGTATTAACCTTATATTATTAGTAGTACTCAGGTATGGTTTGCAGCCTTGTAGCTGTCAAAATGACTGAACTATAGTAACTATGAAGCTTATTTGCTAATGTTCTCAAAGCACAGAGCACAATAATTAAATTCTTCACACCCTCCAAAAATGCAGTGAATCTGCTCAATAAGCCTGGGTTTTTTGGCACAGCAAACTTTATCTGAATTTATTAAGGGTAGTTCAGGCTATGTTTTTCTGTTGCTTGGCTTTAATGAAAAAAGAGGGTTATAAATAAATTTTATGAAGCATGCAGTAACCTGTAGACATAATTTTGCTTCCTTTTCACAGATTCATTGCAACTTCTTGTTCCAGTTTGGCACCCTTTCCTTTAATTTGTAATCAATTGTACTGATTAAATATTTTTTCATTGTTTCTCACCTGAGCATGAAAAAAAGTGCTTGATAACACACTTGGAGAACAGTTTTATTTTTTGCAATTTTCAACACTGTTTCAGACTTCTAGATTTATCTCACTGGAATGAGGATTGTCTTTTATGAGCAGTTCTGTTTTTTGACAGCTCCCCAACTCTATTTCACAGGTGACTGCTACAGTAGTTTAACGTACAATTTTGGCAATGCTCTTGAGTCCAATGGCTTCTAGTCTCTGTGGCACCTGAACTCAATCAAAGATGATATCTTGGAAGAACACAGCAAAGGAAACAGATAGAAAGCCTCTGCTTTCACAAAAGTTAGAAGAACACTTCTGTGATAAAGATCCCTTCATCAAATATTTACTGATACATGAATGAGTAACACACAGAAATAGAATGAAAACAGAAACTACTTTCTCTAGCAATGAAAAGGCTGCATCTTTCTGAAAGCATGCCTTTCATACCGTGGAAGATACCTGTGGGAGAGCTCCTTCCCAATGAATAAGAAGTCAGACAGAATTGCAGAGAGCCTATGTGGGTGAACAAAGAGCTCCTAGCCAAATTTAAGAGCAAAAAGGAAGCATACACAGGGAAGAAACAAAGATGGGTAACCTAGGAAGAATACAGAAACATTGTGTGAGCTTCCAAAGATGAAACTAGGAAAGCTAATGCCTGAATGGAATTGATTCTGACTCAGGATGTAAAAGACAACAAGAAGGGTTTACATGAGTACATAGGTGACTAAAGAAGGACTAGGGAAAACGTGGGTCCTTTTCACAACAACATGAGCGACCTGGTTACACATGGTATGGAAAAGTCTTGAATGCCACCGTTGCCTCAGCCTTTACTAGTAAGACTGGTTCTCATAGATCCCAGAGATCAGAAAGGAAGTGGGGAGCAAGGAAGATCCACTTGGAAGATCCTTCTTGGTGGAAGAGGATTGGGTCAGGCAATACTTTAGCAAAATGGACATATGGAAGTCTGTGGGCTCTGATGGGATGCACCCAGGAGTGCTGAAGGAGCTGGCAGATGTCACTGCAAGACCAATCTCGATCACAGAATTATAAAATCACAGAATGTTCAGGGTTGGAAGGGACCTCGAAAGATCATCTAGTCCAACCCCCCTGCCAGAAAAGGATCCCCTAGGGCAGCCACACAGGAATGCATCCAGGCAAGTTTTGAAAGTCTCCGGAGAAGGAGACTCCACAACCTCTCTGGGCAGCCTGTGCCAGTGCTCTGTCACCCTCACAGTAAAGAAGTTTCTCCTCATGTTGAGGTGGAACTTCCTACGTTCTAACCTAAACACATTATTTCTTGTTCTATTGGGCACCACTGAGAAGAGGTTGTCCCCTTCCTCTTGATAGCCATCCCCTCAGATGTTTACATACATTAATAGGATCCCCTCTCAACTGATTCCTGTCAAGGTTAAACAGCCCAAGTTCTCTCAGTGTCTCTTCACAGGAGAGATGTTCAAGTAGACTTAATCATCCTTGTACCTCTCCGTTGGACTTTCTCCAGTGGGTCCCTGTCCCTCTTGAACTGGAGAGCCCAAAACTTGACACAATATTTCAGGTGTGGTCTTACCAGGGCAGAGTAGAGGGGGAGCAGAACCTCCCTAGACCTGCTGGACACACTTTTCTCAATGCACCCCAGGATCCCACTGGCCTGCTTGCCCACAAGGGCAAGTTGTCCCATGGACAACTTACTGTCCACCAAGACTCCCAGATCTTTCTCCATGGGGCTGTTTTCCAGCAGGGTGACCCCTAATCTGAAGTGGTGCCTGGTGTTATTACTCCCCAGATGAAGGACTCTACACTTGTTCTTATTGAACTTCATGGGGTTCCCCTTTGCCCAGCTCTCCAGCCTGTCCAGATCTCATTGGATGGCAGCACAGCCTTCCTGCGTGTCAGCTACTCCTCTCAGGTTTGTATCATCAGCAAACTTGCTGAGGGTGCATTCTATCCCCTCATCCAGGTTGCTGATGAAGATATTGAACAAAACTGGAACCAGTACTGATCCCTGGGGAACACCACTGGCCACAGGCCTCCAGCTTGACTCTGTGTCAGTGATCACAACACTCTGAACTCTGTTGCTCAGCCAGTTCACAATTCACCTCACAGTCCAATCATCTATCCCACTTTTCTTGAGTTTACCTATGAGGATATTATGGGGGGCAGTATCGAAAGCCTTACTGAAGTCGAGGTATATGACGTCCACTGCTCTCCCTTCATCAACTCATTTGGTCATGCCTTCGTAGAAGGATATCAGATTAGTCAGACAAGATTTCACCTTGGTATACAGACACTTTGTGAGCAATCATTGTTCACAAAGACTGGGAGAAGTGCCAGAAGATCAAAGGTGAAAAAATGTAACTCCTATTCTTAAAAAGGACAAGAAAGAGGACCTAGGGAACTACAGGCCAGTCAGGCATTAAGGACAAGAAAATCATTAGGAGTAGGCAGTGCTGCTTCACCAAGGGGAAGTCATGCTTAATCAATTTGATGAATTTCTGTGATGAAATAACTGTCCTGGTAGACAAGGGGAGAGTAGTGGATACTTCACCTGAACTTCAAGAAGGTCTTTGATGCTGATAAGATTCTCATAGACAAGCTATGTGTAGCTCTTCAAGCTACACTTACTATTTTTTCTCAGGAGATACAATTTGAGTAAGTTTACTTTCTTGTGTTATAGCATGAAGGGATGAGTAAATATGCAAAGTACGTTCTCAGCTATGCACAGAACTATTATAGATATCTTAGCTGTTTTTTTCTTCAAACTGCAAACTGAGGAGACCTTGAAAGAGGATTAATGCAGGTTACCTACTGTAAGAGCTGAGGGTGGATCTCAAGGAAAATTTTAATTTTTCAGTCTTAGCAAATAATAAAGGTAGTTTCAGCAACTAGTTCAAGAAAAGAGGCAGTTGGACTGTGACTAAAAGTTGAAAAGCTATGATTTTCAAAACTGGGGAAGGAATACAAAGAGTTCTCCAGTCTAAGTTGGTGTCTAGGAGAAGAATTGGAATTGGGAAATAGAGTGAAATTTACTGTCCTCTGAAGATCCCTAGTTCCCTTCCTTTGCTGTAAATGACCCTTATGGTGATCATCCTCAGACACAAACAGAATTCGTACATGAGTTAGACTAAATAAATCTTATGTGTGTATCCAAAAGAGCTGCCTGTTCTGCTCTGCTTCCTGAAAGACACTGTAATTTTTCTGTGACACAGAGGTTTGTTGAAGTCATGGGCACACAATTATTCTCCAAAGCTCTATTGCTAACTTTGAACAGTTACCAGTATGATAAGGAGGAAATAAATGGTCCTGGGACTAAATAACCATTTCCTCCATAACTCTACATGATAGCACTTTTGCTACGTATGAAATCTTGATTGAAAAAAACAAACCTGAACGTATCTACTTGTGTCTACTTGTGCTGCAGTCCTTTTTATTACCATTTCCAGAAAATAAACCATCTTGGCCAAATGCTTGTGGAGGAGTCCACTTGTTAATTATTAGTAAGTGGATAAAAATATGAAAGCTAAAATTGTAGAGAAGGGAGCTCCTCTAAACAGCTTTGCTTTGAATAGGAGGTGGAGTGGTGTTGTGCCTCTTGCATTTCTCTCTGTCCATTGTAACAAACAAGGCATATAGGATGCCTAGTCTCTTGCTTAAGGTTAACTCTTAAAACTAGCTCATTGTTTTTAAGGGTTTCCTCTGTTACTGTTAAGGTTATCTGTATAGCAATAGAAAATAGGATTTTTTTCTTTTTTTCAGTAAACGTAGGAGAATATTTCCATGAAACTTCATAAAGTAGTCAAAAGAGCTATACATTTGCTTTCTTCTGACACCAAATAAAGAGCTTTCCTAGAATAATGAAACTATTTTATTCTCAAAACTATTCATTTTTTTTACATCATTATAAAGTCTATACATAAACCTAATTTGGCTTTAAAGCTTTAATTAAACAGTATCCTGAGCTTTAGAGAAAAACAATCTTTGGTTGATGATCCTTGGGAGAACAGGATTGCCTGACATCTTATGACAAAAAACCAATAAAAACATGTTAAAAGTATGGTTTTAACTGAAATAAGAAAGTAAGAAAAACAATTCATACATTTATCTTTATTTCTTTATTAAAAGATGCAGAGCAAAGAGCAGTGGGTTTTCACATCTATGCACATGTCTAAAGAAATGAAAAGCATTAATTCTTTGCAGTTATCTTTCTGCAACACTAGCTTCCTATACATCCCTTATTCCATCCCTATACACCTCCCAGTTTATGGAAGGTGAGTTTGAGGATGGAAGAAGCATATTTAAGGTTACAGTAAGTCATTGATGCATCACAGTCACAGAAACTTGCCTTCTTAAAATGGGCCTATTTCTCAGCTAAAACTGGGTAAACAGGAAAAAATTATTTTCTGCTTCTCAGCATCTTACCGCAAGGTCAAAAAAGAAAAATAAAACCAGCATGTCCATAACTGAGGTAGCATATTGTAGTATATTGAATCATAATATACATAAGCACTCAGATCCAAACCATATCGCAGACTTTATTTATGTAAGAAGGAATATATTTATTTATGAAAAATAGAATAATATTTGCTCCAGGTTTGGTGAAGGTTAATCCTTCTGGTCAACAATAATTTTTTATATTTTTTATACTATTTCATTTATTTCTGGAGTTTCATCAATTATATTCTGTTTTCTTTAGTCAATACAGTAAAGCATTCTGGAGTTTCTTCTTGGGTGCCCTTTGTTTTTGGATGCTGAAAAATACTACAAACTAATCATTAATCATAACATTGTGTCAAGCACATAAAATATAGTTCTTAATAAAATGAATTAATAAAATGAATTATTGTTATATGTTCATTCAATATTTTTCTGTCCATATAAATCCTGCCTAAAATCCTGTCTTTGCTGAAGTTGTTCAGTGTTTGATGCTGAAACTTTGGAAGAATCTCATCCCGAGTTTACAGGATCTGATTCTGACCTTTAGGGAGGGTTTGGGCTGGGAGAACTGGGAATAAAAGCAATAGGAAAGAAAGAAGTTCTGAGTTCTTATGATGTCACGTTGATCTTAAGTAGCATGTGCATTTACATATCTTACTTTCCTCCTTTCTTTGTAATAAACACATTATTTTGTTTCAGTCTTTTCCTCCCTCTACTCCCACTGAATATTTGTACAGTAGAAAATATATGCTGCTCCTTGGAAACGAAATATTTCATTCCCTGCGGCTACTAACAATTTACTTTTCTCAGAGACAGAATGCAAACATTCAGCTTCTGTTCTTCTTCACCTCAGATCATCCTGACAGTGCTTTACTCTGCTGGAAGGACATTTTGAAGATAGGTGAAAACACAGCAAAATATCCTTGTTATAACAGCTCAGTTCTCAGCTGATCTGACTGGTGCGTTTGAGTGGTTTGAACATTGGTCTTTTAGAGACTGACTGTTGGTCTCATAGAACTGAAAGTTACAGACTGAAGGTAAAGGCTGGTATTTTGCTTACACAACCAACCTCCTTGTCTCTCCTTTGCCTTTGAAAAATTCCATGATTACATACATTCAATTAAATACTTCAAACCCATTTGTGCATTATTTCTCAGTTAAGGTTCGTTTCTCATACACTAGAGTGAAAGCTGGCAAATGCAAAAAATATTCATCTGCTCTAACTAAATTACATTTCACATTCAGTGCCTCCTTCCAGTTACTAGAAAAGCATCCTTATCAAATAAACACATAATTAATAAAATTTATTTTAATTTCTGAAAACCTTCTAGTGCAAATAGCTGGGTTTTTTTCCAACTCTTCAAGGTTTAGCACCACATAGGAGAGGTCATTTTAAACACTTTTACAAGCTTCCGATTGAATGAAAAGAATCCCCCAAAACTATGCAAAAGTCTGCAATGTAATTAAAGAAAAAAAGTGATTAGTGCATATATTTCAAAGGTGCTTGTTTGAAAACATTATTAGAAAAACTGACATCAGCGTATATGTTTCCATTTCTTTCGTGAGAAGGATTAGAGAGCATAAAGTAGCTATATCATTTGAAAGTCATACAGATCCTTAGAAAAGGCATGAATCACACAATTTAATTTGCAAAGTCTGCAAATCTTGTCATTCTTCTACTTTATGTCAGATAATCCTATCCCCAGATACATAATTCTGCTTACAGTACATTTTGATTAAATAATTGAGAACAGGCAGAGAAATTTAACCAACACAGCAGATTAATCTGCTTTCCTAATTTAATTATCTATTACCTTTAGCCCTAGCTTAGTTTTTGCTGAAGATCAGATCAACAGAGAGGGAAAATGTAAAAGTCGTTGAAACTTTCAAAATTAAATAAGAAGAAAGAAATAGTTATAGACTATCTCATCATCAATTCCCAGCACATTTTTGCACATTTGTGTATATTACTGTAATACCTCTGTCTTACAATTTGTTACATTTGTAGGTACCTTGGAAACTAGATAAGTCTCTTTTCAGTTGCCGAGTTTTATTACGATGAGCTAATTTAGACTCAGTCACCTTTGACTCATAATTATTTAATACTGTAATAGCTATTTCAGCACTGTTTTCCAAGGTATCTTTTTAGATGCTTCAGGAACCTGAAATAATGTATTAAAACACATTTCTTAAAGAAAATAATTACAGTTATGGAATTTCTGTAAATTGCCAAAGAGAAAATCACTTAGCATGACCCATAGGTTTGGAAAAAACCTTAGCAACCAGGGTGATTACAATGTGCAAGAGTAATTGGTAAAACACATTTCTGATTTATGATTATAGCAATTATAAAATCCTTTATAATCCACTCAGCTTCTGAAGAATCCTGTTTATTAATGAAGGGCATGTTGCATTACTTCAAAGTCTTCTATCCAAAGAATTTAATTGGTGGGAATACTTGCACTAATACAGTGAACGAGCATGAGTACATGAGTACAACAGGGATATAAGTAATTCTTGAATTTGAACTTAGTGGCATATTATCTGAGTGATAACCTTGCTATTAGGCCTTAAGCTTACTAAAATATAAACAAAATAGCAAAAGTTTTACTTGGAGATATATTTTAGTCATCCACTTCCATTTGGTTCTGCTTCTTCTTTTTTTTATATTTTCTAGTTATAATTTTAGTTGAAGCAGTCTGTATCAAGCATTGAACAATTCAGGTTATAAAAGACAGTAGAATTTACTGAACAGTTATTTGATATCTTGTCTTTAAGAAAGATGAATAAACTCCTGTACGGGAAAGGGGCTCTGACGCTCCTCCTAGTCACAATCTTTTTGTGTTAGAGATAGGATATTTTTTTGTATTAGAGAACTAGGATATCTGGATCAGATGTTATTGGACTATGCCAAATGAAGAATGCTTTATGCTGTATACAAATGAAATGTACATCTGACACTTTGTTCCTGACTTGCATACTGAAAATTTGTAGACTACAGCATTGACTATATTGTTAAAAAGCAACTGCAGCTTTTAAGAAGTTAGATGCTGTGATACCTAACTTGATGAAACGGAATGCAGAATGTGATCCGGAACAAACATCTCATTAAAAACTCTGGAAATAATCAAATGAACCAACTTCATGTGAATGAGTTGCCAGCACAGAAGTTTGTTACATTTGACTTTCAGAGTGCAGTTCACTTGCTTAAATACATCCTTACATCATTTTTTACTACCTAGGATTTCACACTTAGGCACAGATCTTTCCTTACAGGTGCCATGTTGTTTCTGCCTGTCCTGTGTATATGTCTTGGGCATCTTAAAGCAAAAACCCTGATGTACTGGAGTGAATCCAATGGAAGGTCACCAAGACAATTGGGACTGGACACATTCTGTAGAGGTAGTGACTGTGAGGACTAGGTTTATTCTAGAAGACAGTGGGTATCTGACTGCTGCCTTCAACTAGCTTATGGGATGCGGATAATGTATAGACAGACTCTTTTGAGATGTGCACAGTGATAGATAAAAGACACGAGTGTGGTTTACAATGAGGGAAAATCTGATTCTGTATAAGGAAAACAGTGTTCAGCATGAGGACAGTGTAAAGAAGGAGGTGAGGAGCGCGCCCATATCCAAAAAATAAATTCACACGTATAGTTAAATTTAAATTTATTTACAGGATACAAGCTCCCCATCAATTTAAAGGTTCGGTATCGGTTGAGACAAAGATCAAGCTCACGCACTAGCCCTTGACAAAAGAATGATAATCCAGATTATCATACACTCACCTCAATCAAGCCGGGGGTTCCCGTTCTCGTCTTGATTGTTCTCACTAAGGTACCATAAAAACGGTGGATTCCCGTTCTCCCTTTTAACCTTGCCAGGGGGTACCTTTACCAGGTGGGGGTTCCCTTTCTCACCTGGTCAACCTTGCCTAGGGGTCCCCTAGACCAAGGGGGACACCTCCTCCGGCCACTGCCACGAGGTAACTCTAACATGGCCACTGCAAAGCCCCCTTTTAAAACCTAGCCAATGATGACTGTGGTCAATCATAGCCATCTCGACTTCTCATTGGCTGCTGGCCAACTTCCTGGGTGTAACCGAGTCCTGACCAGCTAGACAAGTCTGGACTAGCCCAGGTAGGCAGATTCCCTGGAATCTGCCTAGCAACAACTTAGCTGGGGGGATGAAATACCTGCCACAGACAGTCAAACACTGGAACTAGTTTTCTAGAGCAGTGTTAGAGTCTCCACAAGTGGAGATGTTAAAAATTCAGCTCAAACTGGATGATGTTGAACCTCACAAATCCAACCATTCCAATACAAATTACTCTATGACTTCATGTTTGTGCACTTGAAGTGTGGCCTCTGAGATTACAGAGTGGACAGCTCTGTGTCATGATTCATTTAACATGCTCCAGATATCTGCAATAAGAATCCCTAAAAACATTAATTGTCCTCTATCATCTACAAAGAGTTACTAATAAGGATGCAGCCTTCTAAACTATGCTCATATTAATCCTATTGGTAGAATCAGCATGATCATTGTAAAATAACACAGAATTCTGAAATAATGAACTTCAAGGATATTAATCTTTTGGGGATCAATATCTCAGAAGTTCTTCTGTTATTTCTTCTTTCCAAATGCTATCTGGGATCCTTCTTGAGTAGTAAAAGTTGATCTAAAAAGCTGAAACAGCCTTTACTCACTAATTTAGTGATGAAAATTGTCATCATGTGTGTGGAAGGCAGTTGCTTCATGCCCTCAGTCAGAGGAGTTTCTAACGTTCTTGAAAAATGCAGTCTCTAGGCAACAGGCATAAAAAAATCCTCCCACTGAGCTGGGGACACCAAGGTTGTACTGTTTACTTTTGACCTTGTAAGACATGAAGGTTCATTGTCTTCTCTCAATCTATGCCTTAATTTCAAAGGGTTCCAAGAGATGCCCCAATCTCAACAATTGCTAAATGAGTATGTTCAAATATACATGTCGAGCCACAGTTGACAAATTTAATTGTCCTTAATTTATAATAGTCATACTTGCTGGATTGCTAAGTTACCAAGTTACTTATATGTATAGCATTCACTTATTGCCATTAATCTTTCACAAGCAGCAGTGAAGATTTCAGTTATGTAGTCTTTGTTTCTGGAAATTGTTAGGGACCATGGGACAGTACATTAATAAATAGTTTATCATATTTCAAATAGGAAATAAAAATATTAAATGCAAAAAAATTGCCAGACTGTATGGAAGATAGCAAGTGAAGAGTTTTCTTCATTTTACCCAGCAGAAAAACTACCTTATTAGTCAGGAAACAAAAGAAATCCAGAATGGATACCAGCTTGCTTCCTCCTGTTTTTTTTCCTTCTTTTTTTTTTGTCTATGCCAATTGAGCTAACATCATTTTAGGACCTCAGTATTAGAGTGTTTCCCCCTCTCCACGATTAGCAAAGTTGTCTTCTATATCTGAAAAGTCAACATACTCTTAAACTCTGTTAACCTGCATGACTGTAAAACAGGCCCAGCAAGCTTCTTGTTCTATCCCTGATACCTAAAAAGTTTTAATCTTGCTTCTGCTCTCTGAAAATTGATGCTGTGATAGGGCTGCAGATTATATAATCACGTACATAATTCCTTAAAATGTTCAAATTGAAGGCTTCACGATCTCTTATCTCTCAGAAAAAAAGACTTGGAAGATACCTCCAGCATTTTCTAATTCAGTCTACTTCACAGGCAACCATCTAACATAATCTTTTTCACAAAGTTTATAAGATTGCTTAAAAGAAGCTAAGAATACCCCCAAACTGAAATCTAGTTTTGGATTTCACTTCCAGTCTGTGAAAAATTATTGCAATTTTTCCAACAGTGAAAGAAATTTATTTGTGACTTTCTGTACATCTCGTATGAATACAGCTCCTTCCTTTACCTGGTATTTTCCCCAATAGATTTAAAGAAT